>NW_005841860.1:2458132-2475597 GCF_000455745.1 Alligator sinensis | reverse complement strand
AGTGCTGGGCAATAAATAATTAAGAATATTTTAGTATTATCCATGGTGGCTTTCTTTTGGTTGTAATATTGGCATTTTTTTAAAACTATCATTGCATGGTTCCTTTTTAATGCATAGCTTGTTATCAGCTTTAGCAACTACTCTAGTTTGAGACCTTCAGAATAATTGCATAGTCACCGGGGTTTGGAAGAGAAAGAAGGCTGAAAATTCTTGCTTCTTTCTAGTCACTAACTCAGGAAAGGTTTCTTTTTTAAAAACATAGTTAAACTTTAAAACATAGTTAAATTTTAAAGGAATTCAGGCAGACTGTGGGATATATAGTGTTCTTCTTTTGGCACATTCTCTTTCTGGAACCTGTTTCCATTTTTGCTGCTTTGGGGGCAGGGAGCATGTAGCTTTAATTAAAGTCAGACCGTTCACCAAAACAGGGAAAAACCCATAAAGATATACCTAATGTTGATTTAAAGTACACTTCATATTTACTTTAAATGACTCTTCAATGTATGTCCCAATGTGACAAAAATATAGTGTTTGAAGGTATGGTCCCCAGGGTTGCACAGCCCTTACCACAATACTGTTGTTCAATTCTTTCAGGCTTTTGGATAAATTGAATAAGACTAATTGCCCCTACTTGATATCTAAACATCAATGGCTTGCAGTCAAACTTGAGTTTCTGCTGATAGAAATACATTGTGAGCTACATTTCCTTCTAGATTTCTTTTTTTTTTCTTTTTCATTTTTCATATTGTTTTACTACGGGCTTGTCAGCAAAGATTGTAGTAGCTTCATTTTGTCTGCAGGGTTTCACATCATTAACCTTGCAGTGTCATTTTCATTATACGAGGAAGATGAATGCCCTAAAACTTGAAGGGGAAATCATGTTGTCTTTTGTGTGAACAAAATATATCACCAAAATGAAATGAAGTCTCTTCTTTTATAAATTGATACCTCCCCTTAATTCTTAAGCATTTCTTATTTCCATGCTTCTTGAGAAAAGATAAAACATCTAAAAAGGAAATACATACTTTTGTGTATCAGAGTTTTGAAGGCAAGATACAAGGATGTTTTTTAAAGAGGATATTGCTCATTATGGCTAAGGACAGAAATTACACATAAACCAACATAAGGGATTGGAAATAGGTTTGTAACACAAAAGAAGTTCAGTTCACATAAATCTCTTTCAAAATGGTAGGAACAGGTTTAAGATGAATCTAGCTGGATATAGTATCAGACTCAACTGATTTTAAGTTAAACAAGTTCATTGAACTTCTGTCCCACATTCCTTCCAGATTCAAGTTAACTCTCAGTCCCCCAGCATGCCAGGATGTTTTGTACCTTACCCACAAGTCCCCCCATGAGGGTGGGCATGCTAACCATGGCCCAAACTGTCTGCTCTAGCCAAGCAGGGAGGCAAGCTGTAGTGCCCCCCAGTTTCTGACCTGGGCCACTGCAGGCATGTGGCTGCATTTCTGGAATGAAAAGTGAATGTTTGTTCACTTGCTTATCAGTTCAGTCTACACAGTTTAGATTAACCTGCAAAGATCGAATCTGTTCAGCCTCAGGCTTTTTGACTGTCCATGCTTAGCCGATAGGAAACAGAATACTGTTGATGGGCAGCAGGGAAAGAACAAAGGTTAAGATAAAGGTTGTTTCATATTTGCTGCATATATTAAAAGAATGATTACCACCTATTTTCTTGGGCTCTGTTACTAATGATAGATATTGGAGAAAAACTTTTTTTTTTTAAATCCTTGAATTAAAGTCATCTAATTCTGGACCCAAATGTTGATCTGCTTTTGGATAGTCTGAATGAAGAATGTGTTTACAGTTTCTCAAAATATTAAACATTCCAATGCTCTATTTTGGATTAATGTTTTTTGTTTTTTAAATGCAGTTTTCTGTCATTACTAAAACATTTTGTGCCCTGCCACAGAAGCATTTAACTAATAAATGATGTTATCCAAGCTGTGCACATATCTGTTGTCAACCTTGATAATTTTGGTACACAAAGTAGGAAATAAAACTGAACTCTGTGGGCTTCATTACTATTAGAAGCAGAGGGAGAACAATCTGTTTGAATGAGGGAAGACATAAATAGAAAACAGCAGTAGAAAATTAAAACTTATTAGAAAAAGATTGTAAAAAAAAGGATAAAATCCTCATTTTTGCCTTTCATTACTTCAGTGGAGCTAGTATTTTGCCTGTAGCGCTTAGGAGTGAGTGAAGACTATCAAAGTTACAGTTGGTATCCCTTTTAAAGACTATTTTCTGACACCTGCTCCAGTCATTCAGAAGGTCCTATTGGACATTCATGTCCATAGCCACATTATCATGAAGTTTGAATTCATGGCTGTAGTGCAGCTATGGAAGGGGATCTGTTTTGAAATGTAAATTGTGCAGCAGGTCTGCCCCTTTCATGTTACAGTGATGAAAGCCACAGGCATGTCTTTCTTTGAAAAGTATTTTTTTAATGAATCATTTCTAAACTTTCCCCCTAGTATAAGGCACTTGAGGTAATTTATTTTCCTTTTACACTTTCATTTAATAGTCCTGAACATTAGAATACTATTGCTTACTAGGTGCTGGGGAACAAAGTTATATGTAATGTTTGCTAAAGGTGAAAACCTTATGTTGGTATGAAGATAATGAGAAAAAGAGGAGTCAGGACTGAATGCTGAACAGAAGGGGTGTGTGTGGGTGCGTGTGTGTGTATGTACACACATGTATATGGCCTGAAAAACATTTGCAATGAGACTATTTAGAACTGGAATACAAAGCTTAAATAACAATTTTGTAAGATGAAGTACAAGATGAGAAATTACGTGACAGGATTTTTTACTATTGGTCTGTCACAGATTGCTGCAGTTGAGGTGATGCTACATTATTGCAAAATAATAAGGATGTTAGAAGGGCTTTAGGAAGAACAGGCTTGACCCCCTGATATAGCAAATGAAAAGAGTTGTTGAAAGCTGGCCACTGAGAATATCCAAATGGTCTAGGATGCTAGGAAAGGAAGACAATGTATAATCCCCAAAATAATTTGAGTTTCGTTGGTAGAGTAGAGCCAGAATATTGCTGGGGACCATGAAAAAGGGGTCACTGAGCAGGGATAAAAGGCCGTGAATGAAAGGAATGCAGATATATTAAAACTATGCTGTTTTCTGGGACCTGGGATAAAAAGCTACTACTGAACAGGGAATTAAGTGTGTTCCTGGGCAAGGCATTCTGCCCAATAGATAGGCATAGAGTAGAGTGAGAGGTCCATGGTTGTTTAAATTCATAGCAACTTCTGGGTGCACCAGACTTGTGGGTTGCATTCTTTGAGCATTTATACACATACCTTTTAGTTCTCAGACACGCTGGCAATCCACCACTTTGGAGCAGACTTGATTAATCAAATCTGCTCTGCACGGGAGCTGGCACGCCCAGCCATTCACCCCCAGCCATTCACCATCTGTACCATTCCTTCCAGCCTACATTCAACACAAAATGCCAAACAATATTTTTCTTCAGCATGCAATTTTGAGTCACTCAGCTGAGTAGTTTTTTAATAGATATAGTGGTGTTGTAACCATGAGTGGCTAGGGAATATTACTCAACTTGGCTCTGGGCATTTTTACATGTAAAAGCACCTGGCGCTGCACCGCTTGCAATTTTTTTTTATGTTTATGACCACATTTATATTATTTTAGACGTTTTCCACTGTGAAATTTAGCTGTATTTTGTTTTATTTTACATAAATTCCCTGAGTTGCCCCAATTGAGAGAAGTGAGAACTGTAGTCATGCATCCCACTCTGTGGAACCACTAAGCTTCATTAAACAAAAAACAATCCCTTAACTTACCTAGGTATTTGGATGCTTTTCCTAACACCTCTAACAGCCTTTGCAGGTCTTAAGAATATAAAGGGCCTTCCCCTGCTAATGCAAATCTTTTTTTTTTTTTTTATGAAGGATCCAGTTTTGTTGCTTAACAACCATTAGCAGGAGAACTACAGAGCATCATCTTTTGTAAATGATTGAAAAGCAGATAGATATGCACCAACCATCAAGAGATGCCAAAATGTTTAACTGGTTCCATTGTATAAGGAAATCTGGTTAATTTTCACTGGTATACCTCTTCACTATGGACTTCATAGTCAGTGCACTGAATCCCTGAAGATTCCTGTTGATTTGTACCCTTTGACAAACCTGTCATCAGTTAAAGCATAATTAATCATTTCCAATTGTGCACACATACTAAATTGCAATACAACTTGCTCCTGATAATTAGTCAGCTCAATAAGTGTCCTCTCTAGCACTTCTCATGTCAGCTAATGCTCATGAGCACTGAAAATTCTCCAGCAAGACGTAAGTGAAAAAGTGTTCCATTTTGCAGTATTATCTTCTATTTTGGCGTGTATGGAAGAGTGCAAAGTATACATTTTCTTTTTTATTTCCTTCCATAATAATCGTTTAATTCTTATATAGCCAGTACTCGGATTTTTTTGTAAGAAATTGTACATTAGAAGTTATATGTATAATCATAGAATTTTCATATAGCAAGCCAGAATGCATAAAATTTGCACTCAAAATTTCAGTAATAAATATTTTTCATTATATATCATTCTTTACTTTGCTTCAGTATGGCAGACAAAATGTATCTCATAAAAAAGCAGAAAATGACTATTTACTAATAAATAATTGTTATAACCAATCCCCTACAGTGGTTAATTAACGGATTGACCAGATTTTACTGTATTTGCTTTAAAAAAAATATAGAAAGCAATAAACTAAACCAGCAGGCGCTTTCCTACAAGTTGTACCTTCTTTCTATAAATCAAGATTTTTAAATGAGATCTTTAAAACTCAACTGATGGTGATAGCAGTATTGCTTAATTGTTCATTTTTATATGGAAGTTTCTAGACAAAGCGCAGAGCAGCATGGATTAAGTAGAAATTACAAGTGGTAAACAAAGGATAAATGATTGCTACTACGGGTAAAAACCTGCATAGTTTTTAGGTACTACTAAGATGTACTGACTTCTCAGGGATGCCCAGATACTCTAATATATTCCTCAATTGGTTTGAGGATGGGTGGCATAGAATATGAAGTTTAAGGGGACATGTCAGCTTGAAAAATCATATATCCATTCACATTTCTTACCTATTATTCTCAAAAGTAAGACTGATTGAAGGCATGGGAACTCTATAGTGCTAACTCCTACAGGCACACAACTGTATTAGTGTTAAAATACTAAAGAAGCTTCCTAGGCTGCTGATATGAACTAAAGCCTTGCATTCAGTGTGCCCTTAGACTAAATCAGCAATGCTTAAACCCTGGCTTGCAAGCCAAATCCAACTCCCGACACTGTTATCCATCCTGCGGGGCTCACCACAGGTTTGAAAACTTGGCAGCAGAGGAGTGGTGGCACCGCTCCTTGCTACCACATTTCCAGACCTGTGGGAGTCCCATGGGCTGGTGAGAATAGCCCCTGTGCTCAGGGGTGGTGCATGGCGCTGGGGCCTAATCCTAGCATACAGGACCTGATCAGGGTTCCAATCCCCTACTCCCCCAGTCATGGTGTTAGGGGTGGGGGATGGTGTGGAGCCCCAGGTCCCTGATCCCAGCACATGAGGATAGCACAGGACCCAACCCAGCCCATGGACTGGTCCCCCAGTCCAGCTTGTGGACCTGCTCATACCACTCATCTGACTTGCAGGGCCAAAAGGTTTAGCAATACTGGACTAAATGGTCTGGGTAGAGTCCGTTTGGTGTCTCAAACTCTGGGCTGCTAAACACATTCCAGGCATGCAATTCTGCAATTCCTACATGTGGAATACTTCCCTAAGAGATGCGACTAAGCATTCACCTTCTCTCGTACTGTTTTACTCTGCAGACTATGTGATAGCTAAAAGTAATGACACAAGCTTTGCAAAGGTAATTTTGAAAAAAGTCCCACTTTACTCCTAGACAAAACACAAGATAGATATATGCATGGAAAAAATAACAGCACCTGCACGCACACAACCCCAGTGTCTTTACCACTCCCAGGCATTCGGGGTTTTGTCCAGTGTCCACTGAGGATCCTAAGCCCCTCCTCCTAAGGCTGCACATGTTGTTTGTGTTGCTCTTTGGCCCTTCTTAGAAGACTTGTATACAAAGTCAGGAAACAGGTGGGGGAGAGTCTTAAAGAAGGGCAGATATTCAGAGTCAGAAAGGCTGGTTGTAAGTGAATACTTCCTGTTGGGTTTCAAGAAACAGTTGATTGCAGACTTTTTAAAGGATGTGACACTTAAAGAGTCTTCCAGTGGAAACTTTTGTTTAATTTAGTGGAATTCAACCTTCCAGCCCCACAGACCAGATTCTGCAGGTGGGGTCTGTCCACAGGCTGGAACCAGTGTGAGTTTTGTGTGTGTGGTCAGATCTGAGAGATTTGGCATGCCAGCACAACCCAGTGCACCATATCTGGCCACCAGCTTAACCGCGTGTGCTGGATCCAGCTGCAGCCATGCCCCTGCAAGCTGGCATGATCTTTTGCAGAGGCCTGTTGCAGAGGCCTGTTTTATCCTGTCTGCAGGACTTCTCATGGGTCTGGAAATTTAGCATTACAGGGGTGGTGGCAGAATTAATTGCCATGACATTAGAACATACGGTAATTAATGCTGTTACTGCTTCCTTGCCACTAAATCTCTGGACGTGTGGGGAGCCCTATTGACCACATTGAGCAGGATGTAGTTTGAGCACCACTATTATAATTTAATCAATTAAAAAGTTAACAGAGTTACTTTAGCTGCATGCATACACGTTCTTCTGTTGCCATTCCATTTCACCAGTGATGACTGTGTTATTAAATTGCCTAGGGTCACAGAGTTGAAAGATGTATTTTGGCATGGGTTAAAACAAACCACTCTTTAAATGACAAATGTTTGTATGGCTGGGAACTTGGGATGAGATTTTTGTAATTACTCACATGGAACCAGATTCTTCTCTCATTTCTGAGCATAAAAGTGAGAATAATGCCACATGAGTTGACGAAGTTATGATATCAAATGTAACATGAATTATGAGAGGCCTCAATATAAGCTTCCCTAGATGTCAGATTGTTTCAGATGCAAACATGCAAATGTTTGGTCACCTGAATTTGCTACAGAATTCAAAATTTCTTGTGGCTTTTTTGTTTGGTTTGTTTTTTTTATGCTATGTAACTACTACAGGACACTTAATTTATAAGGTGTATAGAGGGAAAAAAGTCATGTTTGAAATGCAATAAAGAGAAGTTTGAGAGAGAAATGTATTTAATTAATCTGAACTTGAGGAGATGACTTTCATATTTAGTTATGACCTCCTCAGCCATGAATTATAAGTCTCTTACTTTTATGAGAATGGATCCATTTACTATATCCTGATGATAAACATACAACATTGCTCTCTGCAGCTGTCTTTTTCTCATAAACTAGAAAACAGTACATTCATGAATCAGTTATTCAGAAGATGTACTGAGTTACACAGGAGGAGATGCTAGCCTAAAAAAGTGATAGGGAACAATTCTTTTTTGTATGTGCTTTACTTTCATCTAGATTTTTTTCCATGAATACTAAATTTTATATTCACTTGAATCTTGGAATCTTATTTAACTAGAGAAAAGATTCACCCCCACCCAAAAACAAAACAAAACAAAAAACCCTGATGCTTCTTTTGTGCCTTAAGAGAAGAGAAGTAAGGACCCTATTCAGGACAACATTGAAATGGATATCATCTGTTTAAAACTAAGGATACCCCAACACTCTCTTTAGAATAAGGATGCTTTCTTAGTTTGTTCAGAAGAAAAGCAAGGGAAATCTGTCAATGATTCATCACTCATAGGGCAGGCCAATGGCTCTCTTTATGTCCCTTGACCCAAAGTTGCACATCTATCAACCAAGTCTCATTCAGTTACATATCTTGTAGAGTATAAAAGGATATTTTAAATTAACCTCCTAGGATAGCTTGAAGTGTGATGGGCAAGGGTTAAGCATGATATTACTGGATGTCCTGTGACAGTAAGCATGAGTATTGGATGGAAGAAGAATAGAGACTAGAAATTTGGAAGGGAGAAGAGAGAGGAAAGGTCTGGTGTGTGGAGTCTTTGTACAACAGCGAGCTACAATAAGATCTGTAGGCATGATGATTCGATTTCTATCATTAATCTCTGTAACACAGGCTTTCCAGTAGCCTGAACAATATTTTAGTTTTAGTAATGTGTTTACAGTATAATCTTATTTTGTTGCATTATCTCTGTTGTGTGTTTTTTTGCCTTGTGAATGCTGTTGATTGTAAAAGTGTATAATCTCGTCCTTCATATTTCAGTATGTTTTTGTGGGGAGAGGGGTACGGAATACAAATACTACTGTTGGAGATTCAATCTTAGTGTTTTCGGGTATGTGTCCATGGATTATATTGGAGTTTTGCCATGTGTGACAGATGTGGATTTGGCCCAGAATTTCTCTGAAATTGTGAACAAGATTGATGAATCCATTGGAGGCTACAGAATCAATGCCCTTAAGACAGTAAATCCATTGCTAAAGGAACAGTTTTAATCTCTTTAGTGGTCTGATCTTGAGCCATTGAATCTAATAAAGCTTTTGCAATAGCTTTAGCAGACTTGGGAGTAAACACTGGGCACATGGGCAGGATTGTAGCTGAGAACAGACTTTGCAGTATAGATAAGGTCCTGTCTTGTTCCAAGAGGCTGTAAAGGGCTTGTACGAGTGTGGTATAATATTGTTTACCCAAAGCAGAGCTTTCATCTGTGTTGTGGGTGAGTGCTGTAAAGAGTGCATCCGGGCTGAGTGCTGACAATTCATGGCCCTGTATCTTCCTGTTAATTTGCCCTTCCTTTTTGTGTGACTCTATATTTTCTCCTGTAACTTATTTTTATAATGGGCCTTAAAAAAAAAAAAAAAAAAAAAAAAAAAAAAAAAGAAGCAGCAGCAAAATGTAAATAACCAAAGGGAAGTACTAATTTTATTTCACTTTTATCACCTGAAACATTGGAAAATGGTTCTTAGGGTGCCATTTAATCCCAATTAAATAAGCAAAATCAGTATAAATGGTTGCATGACTTTATACATTTTCTTCCTCAATTTTGTGTTTACGGTAATCTTCAGAAAGCAAAAACCCCACTTTCTCTGCTTCAAGGAACCTGTATTGTCTTGATTTCAAAGGGGGATCTGCATAAGAATTTGACAGTTTCTCCCTAGAAGTGATGTTGTTGCCTTGTTGGTTGAGGAAATATGCCAGAGGAAAGAATTCTTGTGGGTGATATCTTTTATAGGAATAACTGCATGGTTGGGATAGATATAGACAGGCTTTCACATATCACAGTACCCTTTCTCATGTCTCTAGAAGAGCAGCAGAGACACAATCACAGACACTCCAAGTGTGCAGTTGGTCCATAAAAGATATCACCCTCAAGAATTCTTGCCTCTCTCAGTTGCTTCCTGTCCTTCTGCCTTGTAGAGATGACAGACATCCCTCCACTGAAGGGGAAGGATGTGTCTGCACTTCAATAAAGATGTGCTTACAGTGAGACTGCAACATAAAACCCTAATGGAAGTAAAATACAGGTAACTGCGTGCATCTACACGAGACGCTTAATGCATAGTAGGGACATCATGGCAAAAACTGTGCTAACGAGCAGTAGAACTAGTCTACTGGGCATTAAGCAACACAAAAAGACCAGGTGCTGTTGCTACTGCAGGTTAGCACTGGCCACTGCATATTTATCTATGTAGCAGCATTAAAAATGGACCCACCTGAAGGAATAGGAAGGGGTGCCCTGCAGAGGGACAGAGTGTGAAGAGACAGAGTTTGTCCCAGTAGGGACACATTTGCCCTGAGGGGGAGTGAAGCTGTTTTGGAGGTAGCCCTCTTGGAAGTGGAAGGGATGATATAACCCCAGCATGGTTTGAATGAGAGACATTAGCAAAAGCCTGTGAAGAGCCCTGGCCTGGGATTGGCTGAGAGGCTTGGTTAAAAGAGGGGAGCAATTTTCCCAATGGGGAGAACAAAGGAGAGAAAAGGGGTGGGAGACAGGTTGGAGACCAGGGAAAGGATCTCCTTGCAACCGTCTCCTCAAAGCACCCCTGGCAGAGCCCTGCAGAAGTAGCAGCAGAGCCTGCACAGAGAATGCTGCAGTGTGTCCGTTGTCCCTCCCTTCCATTCCGAGCCTTGCTGGAGCAGGCACAAGAGAGGAGCTGCCTGTGAGGAGTCTCTGAGCCTGGGAAGACCCTCCTCCAAGCCCCTGTGTGGCTGAGTGAGCACAGGAGGGGAGGGGGATGCAGGGCCAGGGGGAGACTGCTGGAGACTGCCCTGGTTTTTACCCTGTGAGTGAGAAGGCACTGGGGAGGGCAGGCTCAGGTGCTGGAGGGAGCCCTGGGCTAGACAGCCAGAGACTACTCCAGCCACCAGAAGCCCCAGGGCATGCAGTGCTGTGAGTCTGTACTGGGCTGGAGAAACTGTTACAACCTGCAGATGAGACACTGCTCCCTGCTGGGCCAGGGAAGGGGTCTGGGCAGGAATCAGCTCCTTTTCAGGGACTCCGGGGAAGCAGCCACTGCCTGCTGCACGGTGACCCCTAGAGCTCGTGCAAGGGTCATCATCACCAGGGACCACCCACAGATCCTGTGCCAGGGACACAGACACAGTCCTGCTCTCTGAGACACCCAGCCAGGGGCAGTACAGGTCCTAAGTGCACAGTGTACAAGTTACAGACTGTGTAAATAAGTTCTTGATGGTTTTTAGTTGGAGTATCAATGTATTTATGTAGTGGTTCCTTATTTATCATGGGTAATTTGTATACCTTCCCCTAGTGCATTGTGTATCCAAGAAGCATTAACCCTTAAGCCACCATCACCAGGTCATGCGGTGTAACGTTTGTTCTATTGCATTGGTTATATGTTACCATGTAAATACTTAAATCCTGTAAATTGTTTTATAACAGTCTGCAGGGATGTTTGATTGTAAAGGGGGGCTTTCCGTTTGGGGACCCTGCAGCAGCTACCCAGGGAGCTGGACAGGGCCACTGGCTACCAGGTACCCCAGGATCCCACTATTCAGGTGAAGCCGCAGGTAGTGTCGCACCCAGGTTTACATATAATTCCTCATATTAGAGGTGCTAAACTTAATGTGCAGTAGCAACAGCACATTAATGCACATATAAACACCCCCACTATTATGTTATTGTAACTAAAATTAACCCTAATTAGAGAATATGCAGTTGACGTCAACTGGGTATATCAGAGTAGGAACTATGTAGTGCCTTGTCCCTATTATGACTTCATATTGTGATAGTCATCTCAATATTAAAAAAAACCAACATCTTTTATGACACGATGATATAGATTTAGGTATATATACTTGCCGTGCTTGATTAGTACAAATGAATATGTTTGTCAAGTCGCCAAGGGTAGATAGCTTTTGAGTAGGAAAGATGTGCTGGTTAATCACCTTCCAGCCCAGTAGTTGTGCAGGGGCACCAAGGGTACATCCTTTTCTGAGTCAAGAAACAGGAACATCAGGAGACAGACTGAGCCCTGCATGGGTATGTGAAGAAACCCACTGTGTCCCCATTCTCTTTTTCCCATTGCTCAGGGAGAGCTACAGGGCTTACGTAGTGGTTTGCATTCAAACTCTAGGCGTGGAAAAATGTATTGCTTTTTAGTAGAAAATGCAAGCTGGTAGGTAATACAGCATCCTCCTTGTATTTCCAAGCTGGAAGTATGGTTCTGTAGTCCAATCCAGCTAAAAGAAAAGAGTGTTACTCAATGAATTGCCAGGAAAATGCAATGACAAGAAGAAGAATAACTGTGTTTCAAAACTAACTGGGTTCTTGAAATTTTAATTCAAATTCTCACTTGCAGATTTTTCCCATGTGTCTTGTTGGATCACATGGGCAGGAGAAAACTTAGAACTATTTTAACTAGACAAATGTTATAAAACAACTTGGGAAATTGTCTTTTTAATAGCTTTTTAATGGTTCCAGAATGTACATAACTCTTTGCATACGACTTTCTTTTATAAGCAGTTTTTATACTTCTAAATATCTATATTTGCTAGAAATTGTTTCATTTTCCTAGTAAAAGTCTAATCTGTACACAGATGCTATGCTTTAGGGCAAGGAACTTATTGGAATTTACAGTTGTTTGGGATTTATTCCTTCTATTAAAGTCAGATTTTTGTGATACTTTAAAAATTTGATTTAGTAGCACTTCATTATTCCCCACCTGTCTAAACAAGGTGTTGATTCCTACACTCAGGGTATTTAATTAGCATTTGTATACAGTACTCAATTAAATGCAAAAGCTGTGCTAATGCAGTGTTCAGGTTGCACTTTTAAAACCACAGTCAGAAAATGCAAAAATTATGGGTGCAACACGAACACAAATTAAGGAATGTTGCACTTTCTGCATGCTTTATAGTACATATTAATATATTAATGTTTTTCCATAAATATCTAAGAGATAAAATCTATTGAGAATATTTTGATTCAAAGCAAAAGCCCCTTTTTATTATTTAAACCTATTAATCCAATGACTCCATAGTGGAAATGAAAGCCCTATGACATCTATTCCTACTTACCTGGGAAAGGGAGTGCAACCTAATCCTTTTCCTCACCTAAGCAAATAATATTTTTTGAAAGAACATTGAGCCGTACAAGAACTCTTTATGACTACACATAAAATTAGCCTGCTTGCAAAATAGGTAACATCAACATGTGTGTCAACCCATCAAAAGCTCTCCCACCTAAATTTTGAAGATTTTCCCACAAGTTTTGAAAGCCATTATGTATTTAGCATGGACTGTAAGTTAGCTGGCTTATGAGCTTTATAGTTTGTTTACCTTTTTACTAACAATAACTGGTAGACAAAAAAGAAATATGGTATATATAGCAGTGCATGCCTCTCCCTGGCATCTGGGTCTAATTTCAAATAAAGAAAGAAAACTGTGATTCTTAACTACAGATTTTAATCAGTTGTTGCTGGTAGACAAAATGCTGAAAAAATGTGCCAACAGAGGGGTTTCTGTGCACCTCAGTTAGTTTAGCAATAAATGGGCACATGTATATGTGAGATTAATGTGAAGCAATAAAATCCAGTGCTTATTGTTTCACATAAAATTTCACATGTAGACATTTATTGCACCGGAGTTTATTGCTCCTGGGTCCGCAGCTACATATGCAATGGGGACTGCAGCACATTTTGCTGGGTTGAACCTGGCTCAATGTGCTGCAGAAGGGCTGGCTGGGGCATAAGGGTGCTTCAGTGTAGGGCTTGCCAGCAGGCAGCCCCACACTAAAGCATCTTTGTGCTCCAGCCAGCCTGTCGACATCTATAGGTGTGTTGCGCACTAAAGAATGTTGCCACCGGACAGTACTTGTATTTACAAGTACTAACCTGCAGCAGAGTTAATTTTCTGCGGCCTAATACAGCCTCACTTGTATATGTTGAGACTTTACTGCAGAACTAATTAGGCAGCCCTGCTGTAAACATCTCATGTAGATGCGTTCAATGAAGAGCTGGCAAAAGTAGAAAACTAAGGGAGTCAAATTACTGTTAAATGGAATAAACTCATATAAAACTGTTAGAGTATGGATTTATACTGCATAGATTTATATTCTACATGTTACCATTCACTAAGTTTCAAATATTGCAAAATATAATACTGAATGGCTCTTGGTGGTTTTTTATTTTATTTTTATTTTTTCTTGTAAACCAAATATTTTGCATTATATTAGACAAAGATGTCTGTTTAATCACTTTGAAAGCTGTAAAAATATAGAAGACTCATTTATAGCTTAATTTGGAAGGTGGATAATTGAGATATTAGCGAGCTAATTGTCTGTCTTGTAATGTGCGTTGCTCATTTTTACAAAGACTGTGAAAGCTATAGCAATGCTGCTTTCACCAAGATATTATGAGAAAGAGCAACCTTACATTATTTAAGTAGGTTAAACCCTTCTATTTTTGTGTCTGTTGTGTACGCTGATATACAGTATCTATGAATGCTCTCATACCACATACTACACACACAGTGGCCATGGAGATTTAAGTAAAATTGAGTGGCTATGTGGAGAAATCAAATATAACTAAATGAAATGATAAGTGACAGGAGAAAAGAAAAGATTATTGTTAACAAAAGGTGTGTAGATATGTAAACATTTGAAAAGAGAAAATCCAATAATGTCATTCCAGTAGAAGTAATATGAGTGAGATTGAAAATCCAACTGGTGATATAAAATATATATAAAGTTGTCATATTGGAATTTTCAAAGGACCTGAAGTTAGCTGCTCCCTTCTTATTCATGGGAGAATTAGTTATCTAATTTCCTTTTCAAAATCACAACCCAAAGTAAAACATTTTCTATTCTTTAAAGAAAGGATGGAAGTGGAACTTTCCAGTGAGGAATGTGATGATAAATAGTACTACAAGTATCAAACTCATCACATACTATGAAGGTTTTAACATGCAGCAAAAATGATATGGTAGAGGAAGATAAAGTAATGAAGCATATAACAAAAGAAATTTAATATCTAGGAAAAATCTTGGCGAAATGTCATTTGTATCCCTCTGATGAACATGAGGCTTTCTGGGTTGGTGTTCCTCACTTGACTAAGTACAGACAGTCAAAAAGCCTTGGGCTGAATTGATTCAGTCTTCACAGGTTAGTCTAAGATGCGCAGATTGAACTGATAAGCAAGTGAACAAGACATTCACGGAAAATGAAGGCACATGCCTGAAGGGGCCCAAGCCAGAAACTAGGGGGCACTTGAGCATGACTCATTGCTTGGCCTGAGCAAGACAGCTTGGGTGAAAGCTAGCCCACCCACCCTTAACCTAAATCAGTTAAGTCTCTTACTGCATCCATCCAGGGTTATCTGAAACCTGTTTGGGCCATTTTGAAAACTGCTTGTGTGCTCTGAACTTCTGTTGTGTTACAGATTTGAACCAGTTTCTGATGACTTATACCAATTTGTGTGTGATTTCTGTCCCTAGCTGTACTGATTGCGTTTTAAGTGATATACTGAACTGCTGGAAAACATTGGACAAAGATGCCTTCCTGATTATTGCTAGATTTTTTGTTTAGCTTCAGATATATGAAGTGATAATGGCATTCACTGAATATTTAACATATACATGTGATACCAGCAGAAGGTGTGTTTTAGAATCAAAGGATTGCATTCTGAATAGATGTGTATTTTTCATTACATTATGGAAGAAAACACTCTTAAACAGTATATCCTGTAAACCATATTGATTCACTTCTGCTTGATCTGAATTTAAATGACATCATGAAAGGTGGGAATTTTATAAATAACTGCTATCAGCTTATTGAAATGTACCGGAATGTGGAACAGAATTGTAATTAGGTTACCCATGTGGAAAGAGGGCTGTAGAATGTGACTTTCCTTTGTCCTTGTTGTTTTCTCTTGAAGGTTTCTTCACATGAATTTTAGTCTAAACAAGTTTATTGTTTGTACTCTTTAGAAATAACTTCTTGAAATAGTTACACAGAATACTGTGCAAGAGAGAGACGCAGAAGAAGATTTTGCTGACACTACAGCTGTATAGACTTCCAGTGTGGTAGCATGTTGTGCATATCAGTGGAGAGTCAGCTAATGATCTACAGTCTTTATCCACAGTGCCCCTAAAGAATCATTTCAGAGATTTATGCCATATATATCCAGCAGAGGCATCTATTTTAATAAGCATACATATACAAAATAGAGACAACTTTCAATGCAGAGCTCCCAAAATATAACCCCTTGCTAGTGAAATAACTAATTTAGCAAATAGGACCCAACTGTAGATAGTAAAAACAAAACTAAACCAAACCCCCAAACTTTCAGTTACCCACCCCCACCCTTCTATAAATCCCTCAACCCACTCTTTTCTGTAAAAACTAAAAGACTGTGAGCTTTCTAGTATGCCTGAAAGCTAGCTTAATGAGGAGTTCTGGATCATGGGGAAATGACTTTCAGAGCCAAAGACCTCTAACAGAGACAATCTTACCAGCAACTACTTTTATACCAAAGGGTGTTAACTCCTGCATCTCCAATAACTACAGCTTGAATTAGGCTATCATTGTAGTCCAGAGGAGTTGCCTTGGAAAAAATCCAGAAGTCTCCACACACAAATACAAAAAAGAGAAGGAGACAACAGGAAAAAAAGAAAAGCAAATATTCAGTTTATTTGGATGGATATAAACCCCTTCTGTAGTGCTGTCTCATACTGCACTAGATTGTGACTGGCATCTCAAAGGCTAACTCATGGAGAAGTGTTAGTCTGTAGCTATGCAGAAGGCAGGGCAGGGCCTCACCTAAGGCCTCTGGCACATGTTACACTTAAGACTTGATTAACCAGTTAATCACATCTTAAGTAGTTACCTAGCCATACGTTAAAGCAAGGTGTGAGCACCAAAGTGTAGCAGGCTTACCTTTTCAGGGCTTGGGTTGAGTCCCAGGCTCGAGGGTCTGCTGTTTGATTGGTGGAGCCCACCCACCAATACGGAGGCAGCACAAGGGAAGCAATGCCCTGCCGTTTTCCAGAGGAAGGGGGCAAGGAGCAGCTGAACCTGAATCAGAACTGCACCAGCCAGGTCCAGAGAACTTTGGGGGTGGAGCCCCTGAAGAGTATAAAAGGGGACCATGCTCAACACACTGGGGAGAGATGACGAGGGATGGTGAGGAGAGAGGAGCTCTAGAGACGGCTGTCCTCAGGACCACACCTGAGCTTCAGTGGTGTGCAAATTGGCGCATGGGGATCAGGCTCTAGAAGCCACTCAGGGTGGCTTGAGCCTGCAAAACCAGCAAGCAGCTGGGCAGTCAGTGTGCAGATCAGCATGTTGCCCTGTGGCATCAGGCCAACTCTCAGGATCTCAATATTGCACTGTTAGACAGGAGGGTGTGACACAATTGCACATATACAAACACACAAATCAATTGGGTGCATACACATATACTGCCAACTGAGGCACATACACATCCAAATGAGCCTAGGCACATGCACACCTATCACCAATTCAAGCACATACACTATACACCCCAAAAGTTAGACAAAAATCAATTGTCCATACCTGCACACTCAGTACACATACACAGATCACTAATTCATATATTATGCACACAATGACATATATATACACGCATACAACCCACATCCACATACACACAGGTAAGTTCCTAACTTGGATGGTACAGTATGTATGTCTGTGCTTGGGGCACCTGGAATACTTGGGGGAAGGTTAAGGTGAGACAGAAAGAGTTAAGGTGTAGGGAGTGAAAGTTGCCAGAACCAGGATTAGAACCGGTGGACTAGAGAGAAGCTGGCTGAGGAACTGAGGCTTGGGGTTAGTTAAGGTCAAGTGGCCCCATGGTTACTCGAGGTCACTGGTGCAAGGGGAAAAGCCCAGTGGCAAGGAGGAGACAGCCAGGAAAGAGAGAGAGA
>NW_005841860.1:2421391-2457823 GCF_000455745.1 Alligator sinensis | reverse complement strand
TATCCAGGCTGGAAAGGGGTCTTTGTCCAGTAGGTGTTGTCCAGAGTGGGGTCGCTGGCAGGTCCTCTGGGTGGATAGGTGGTGTGGCATGGTGCTGGTCCAGATGGAGAGGGCATCCCAAAAAGTCAGTCTTCACTACCCCTTTTTATGGGGCAGACTACCTCTGATCTCCTATGGGGAGGGCCTTTCCAGGCAATGTCAGTCCTGTTCTAGAGGGCTTCAGGTGTTCTTACTGAGCATGTGCAGCTTGGCACAATGGTGGGTTGCCTCATCTTTTGCTTCTTGAATGCTGAGGGTGCTTCCAAGGGCTGGGTTGTTGGTGCAGGTATTGGTGTTGATGGTTTGGTCATTCAGAGGGAGCTATTTTTAGACCTACTGCCATTGTCTCTCAAGCACCCGCATTCATCCCCATTCATTCAGGAACCAAGTTACATAGGAGGGGTAGTATGAGTCATATGTTACACAACTGGGCATGGGGATAAGATGCAGGCTTGACATTACAAGACGGAAACTTGACCTGACTTATGCTAACTTACCTATATAGGCTTAAAACAGTAATTACACAATATAAAAGCAGTAAAAAAAATCAATACAAGCATAATAACTATCACTCATAAAACAGTGGCTATCTATATCAAAATACCAGGACACTTATTTGCAAAGAGGGGAGAGAAAAATAAAACTTACTACCTAAAATAAAATGTTAAAGCTTATTCTATATCTTAGCTTACTTATACTTATCTATAGGAAATAGAGAGGGAGAGAAAAAGTCAGAAATGGTTGGGGAAGCGGAGGGAATGCATTTTAAAATTAATTAAAAAAGAAAAACTGGGGGTTTTGGTGCAAGCACATGGAGAGCTGGCCCTGGGAGCAGCTTAAGGCTGCTCGGGCCCCAGATGGTATGCAGATCAGCACAGAGAGAGCTGGCCCTGGGAGCAGCTCAAGGCTGGTCGGGCTCCATACGGTATGCAGTTCAGCACACAGAGAATCCACCCTGGGAGCAGCTCATGGCTGCTCGGGCCTCACCCAGCGCATGGGTCGGCGCACAGAGGACCTGCCTGGGAGCAGGTCATGGCTGCTCAAGTTAGCCCCGGCCCTAGGCCGAGTGACCAGAGCTCCACAGTGCGGCTCCGCCTTTAACTAAAAGAGCCCCGATGCCCAGAGCAGGGCCTGGGAAAGGGAGGACCCCCGGTGTGAGTCCGGGGAACTGGATCCTGTAAAGGTTCCGAAGGTACCACTGGAGAGTCTCTCGCAGGATCGGCCTCCAGGGGATGAGCCTTGGCTGCTTCAGAGAGGAAGCATGAGTTGCTGGGGAAGCAAGCCCTACAGGGGAGGCAGGCACAGGACAGGGGGTCTGCCGCCTTCACCCTCCATTGCGGGAGGGGCGTGTCCACATCCCAGGTCCCTAAAGGGGAGGGGCTCCAAAGAAACCCCTTGGGGAGGTACTGAGTGTACTCCCTATTTTGGGTGATTGTTATGTCAAGGTCTATATATCTATGGGTATTCTTTAAGGGAGCTTATATGGTTCATGTGTTCTTAATGTATTAATATATATATTTGTATTGTTACTTGGTAGGTCTAGGGAATATTATTAACTTCTTTGGGCTATATAAGTTGATTCCCCATATGTGTTTCTCGTGTTGTAACCTTAACTATCTTGTTTAATGTGTTAATTATTATATATGCTGTAATTATATGGTTTATGTGGACTGTGGGATATTATATGTAGTGTCATATGCTAAGCTTTATTGTAAATATTTCATGTTTTATCTTAAGTATATGTATTTATTATAGTAATAAATTGTATATAATTAAGCACTTGGTCTCAGCCTGGCTCTGTAGGGAGGAGAGGGAACTACTTCAGTAGCTGGCTTCTCCATCAGCACCCTGCCTGACCCCCACCACTGTCATTGGAAGACAGGGCACACCCCCCTGGGTGTACCCGGGCTACAAAAGTTATTATACAAAATATGTAATATTACACAAAAATGTTGTAGCTGGTTCCTATCATGCTATTAATTGAACATGTGGCCAGACAGAGGCTCCCAGGCTGGTAGGGCACAGAAGATTTAGGCTCCCAGCTGCAAGGCACATCATGCTCCCCCAAGCCTGAGAGTTGTCACCTGATCTGGGCTTCCAGCTGCAAGGGCACACCAGGGGTTCTCATGGCTGGGAGCACCAGCAGATGATCTAGACTCCCAGTCACAGGTGCGGTGTGCATGGCACAGTACCAAGGGCTGGGAGCCCCATTTGCTGATGGGGCTCCCAGCCACAGGAGCTTACTACTTGCTGGCACGGGGAGGCCTGGAATAATGATCAGGATCTCAGGCTCCCCCTGCACTGGCAATAAGGTATGATGGGATCTGATGGTGGATCCCACAATGATGCTTCCTGCCGTGCATGTGTCATGGCAGGAAGCGTGATTGCAGGCATCGCCTATCAGATCCATCATGCCTTTAACTGCATTTCTGCCAGGGGTCATATAGTCTATAACTGCCTAACTTCAGACTAGCACAGCTAATTACCCTTCTGTACATTATGAGTGTTGTCATCAGAATTTATGTATCGTTTCTTAGATATTAACTCATTAAGGACTTACGTGAAAAACCATCACCTGTTTTTGTTGGGGTTTTTTTGACTCACCACTAGCATTACTTTTTTGTAGGTGGTAAAGACTGTATGGGAGAGGTACTGCAGAAAATGAATGCCTGTTCTCTAGCGAATGTCTGTACTAGTCACAGAATACTTTGCCGTCTTGTCTCTTTCAGAAGCATGGATGACATTAACATGTCTGTGGAACTTATAGCCCTGTGGTTGAGAGAGGTTGTAGAATATGTCAAAATATGCAAAGTCAAAGCCTTAATATAATTTTTAATAAGCTGTAATTAATCACCCACGTCAACTGGGGCCATATAGGTACTTGATCTTTATTCAGGGAATGTTTCCCCAAGCTATATGTAGTAAGCCTTGAGGAAGTGAATGTTTGTAGCAGTAATTTGTATTTGTCAGTGCAGCATCTGCAATAGAAGTTGAGACATGGAACCCTTATTAAAAATGCAAATATATTCTTATCTTGTCCAAACACTTGATAGTGGATGAGCTGTGATAAGACTGGCTCTCTGCTACATGGGGCATAAATCTGCAGGCTGTGTCAATGTGAGATTGCTGTTATGGGATCATTTAGGCTGATGTAAGCAGTAATGCGATTCCCCAAGCCTGACCCCTATTAAGTTGTAAATGTTCTCTCACCAGGACTGTCTAGGTCTCTTAAACATTGGTAAACATAATAGCATTCAGTAGAATTGTTTCTGGGGTGGACAAGATCCCCATGGCAATTGAAATCTAATAGATAAACTGTTGCAACCTTGTTAGAGCCATCTCTGACAGTCCAGGTGGATACTGAAGTAGTGAGGGACAGGATCATTTTAAATGTATTTTAGAAGTAAGAATTTATGATCAGCAGTGGCAGTTTCTTTAAGCCTACCATTTCATTCCATTTTTAAGTTGACTTTCACTCTGTGTGTGTGTGTGTGTTTATAAGCTATTTATCTATGAGCAATGACAATACACTTTAAGTACAAGCAAACTGTATTTCTGCCACATGGCACTAATAATATTAGGGCTGGTTATGGGGATTTGTACTGTGAAAATCTTGCAATGGGGCTGATGTGGTAAGAGGTACCATGTAACTGCTTTTTCCATGACTCCTCCCTCCTATCTTCCCGTTTCCGATTATTTTTAGTTATTTGTTCAGGGGTTAACTTTTCTGTTGTTTATGCGATCAGGCTGGTATTATGAGGACACTTTTTAGCTAGCCGCCCATTATAGATGTGAGCATGCCTGTACACACAAAGGATTCATTGTGCATGCACATGCAGTTGTTGTACAATAGATTGCCACATATGTGTAAATATAGTAAATGAATTCTTATAACAAAACCTAATATTAAGGATCAGGTAAAGGCCAATTTTCCAATGTCGTGCCTATCTTCAAGAAAGAGAAGAAAGTGAATCCGGCAAACTATAGGCCCATCAGCCTGACCTCTATTCCAGGGAAGGTCTTAGAAAAGATTATCAAAGAGGCCATTCTTAACAGACTGCCTGATGGCAACATCCTGAGGGATAGCCAGCACAGGTTTGTTGCGGGTAGGTCTTGCTTGACCAATCTCATTTCCTTTTACAACCAGGTGACCTATCACCTGGACAAAGGCGAAGTGATTGATATCGTATATCTTAACTTTAAAAAAGCCTTCAATCTGGTATCCCATGATCACCTCTTAGTAAAACTGGCTAACTGCGGCCTGAGCTACACCGTGATACGCTGGCTGGGGAACTGGCTCTGTGGTAGGACCCAGAGGGTGGTGGTTGACAGAAGTCAATCATGGTGGTGCGCTGTGACCAGTGGGGTCCCCCAAAGGTCTGTCCTTGGGCCTATACTATTTAACATCTTCATTAATGATGGGCACATTGGTATCAGAAGTGGACTGGCCAAATTTTCCAATGACACCAAACTCTGGGGTAAAGCGTCCACACCTGAGGACAGGAGGGTGATCCAGGCTGACCTTGACAGGCTCAGGAAATGAGTGGACAAGAACCTGATTGTGTTTAATTAGGAAGAAAAGCCTGCAGCATCCTTATAGGCTCAGCAGTGCTACGCTGGCTAGCACTATGGGCGAAAGGGACTTGGGGGTCATGACTGACAACAAGATGAACATGAGCCTGAAATATGATACTGCAGCTAGTAAAGCAAGCAAAATGCTTGCTTGCATCTACAGATGCTTCTTGAGTAAATCCCAGGACATCATTCTCCTGTTGTACTCGGCCTTGGTGAGGCCACAGATGGAGCACTGCGTCCAGTTTTGGGCTCCACAATTCAAAAAGGATGTGGAGAAGCTTGAGAGAGTGCAGAGGAGAGCCATGCGCATGATCAGAGGTCATGAAAACAGACCTTATGATGAGAGGCTGAGAGTCATGGGACTCTTCAGCCTGGAAAAGCACAGGCTCAGGGGTGATCTGGTGGTTTATCAGGGGTGCTTACCAGGATCTGGGTGAACATCTGTTCACCAGAGCACCCCAGGGGATGACAAGGTCGAATGGTCACAACCTTCTGCATGACCGTTTCAGGCTGGACGTAAGCAAGAACTTCTTTACTGTCCAACCCCCAAGGTTTGGAATAGATTGCTGCTGGAGGTGGTTCAAGCACCTACTCTGAACACCTTCAAAAGACATCTGGATGCTTATCTTGCTGGGATCCTATGATCCCTGCTGATTTCCTGCCCCTGGGGCGGGGGGCTGGACTCGATCTTCTGAGGTCCCTTCCAGTCCTAATGTCTATGAATCTATTAAATTTAGCCTTTGGCTACCAAGCTAGTCAGAAAGCAGCTATAAGCAAGATTTCTCTTACGTGTACTTTCTTGGGGGAAGTTTGACCTTATTCTTTTTATATAAAGACCTTGCTACAGTTGTCCAAGCCACTGTCACTGGGAGATTAGGTGGCTGCAATGCTGCACCTAAAATCTGTGAAGAGGAAAATCAGCACAGATTGTGGGTGCCAGCTGACTAAGCAATATTCAACCAGTGATAGGGACCTACACTGACTTCCAGTGTCTGTTGATTAAAAGTGCAGGTTTGATCCAGACAGGCAGGTGGTTGCAGACAGATGGGTTGTCAGGAATAGGCGTTATTAAGAGGCTTAATAATAAGCTTTATTAATTAAGGGGATCCTGGGGAAGTGTGAACTGGCCCTCAAAGTGAGACTTCACACCTGCAGTATCTTTGTCTCCTTTTCCTCCATAGGCACAATGTTCACAAGTGGAATCCCACCCCTCCTTTGCTTCCACACTGGACACAAGCTAAATAACATATGTAATGTTCATACAAGCCATTATCCCCTCAGCAGCCTTTGGCAAAGTTTGGCATTTTGGGAAAAATTCCTTCAACACCTCCTAAAATGTGTGATCAGTCAGATTTTACAATATCCTAAAGAGACAGCTCCAGCTACAACTAGGGGGAAGATGGGAGAGGTTGTTCCAGAAAACAAGAGGCTTGAGTTATGTGGATAGACATTTAAACAATAGGTGTTGGAAAGAACTAATTAGGTTCCTTCTCCCTCCAGCTGACCATGGGCAGGCAAAAGTACCACTGGAAAGATAAACCTCCACAGCATGACTGTTCTCTTGTCTCCTCTGAGCTTTTCCTTACCTGCAGCCTGGCCCAGTTTCCTGTTGGAGGCTGTGAATATCTGGTGTGCCGGCTTGCAGCCCCTGGTTAAAAGTGAGGGGGTTTGTGGCAGGGCATTTTGTGCGAAAGGTCTTTGACTTGGAATGTGTGTTGCAACATAAGCTGTCAGAAAATAACTTGTTGACAGTGAAACCATATCAGAAATATTTGAAGCTGGAAGTTTAACTGGCTTTCAGTGCACCCACTGGGCACCCTGTAAAGGGATAAGACTGGATGGGGTATGAAAACTTAGCCACCGAATTAGAAAGGGAAACCTTGAATTCACAACTGCACACCTCTGTGCAAATGTATTCTATTAAATCACCAAATACTCTAATGTATATGTATAGGAATGAGCTCTGCTTTGTATTTATCATGGATGTGACATGTGAGAGGAGAAAATGCTGCCAACCTATTTATAGGATTCAGTGGCCCTCCATAGATTATTGATTTGAGCCAGACTGCTGAATCAGCAGGTTTACATTGTCCATCTTACCATGGGTTTTGCTATAAGCAGGGGGTTATATATTTTTCTAAGACATGTTTAATAGGAATGTAAACAAATACAATCCTGGCCATTGCAGTTTGTGGATAAAATAATGATGATAATAGCAACAGGGGGCTGTACAATTCTATGTAATCCCCCTTGTCCTTGTGATTGCCAAGGCAGTATGGTGAAATTAACAAAAAACTGCAAATAACAGATTTCCAAATTCTCATGTATATGGGCCCTTCAGTTTTGCCGTGAGTCTGGTGTTATATGGCCCCAGCACTAAGAGATTCATTTAGAAAGGCACTTAACCAAAGGGTACCATCACAACTATGTACAATTAATCAGCTGCACCCAAAGGAGAAATAAAATACCTTTAAGCACAAGCATTTTATCTGTTTCAACTGCAACTGGAAATGTGTTATATTAAGCTGAGGTTTTTTTGTGGGGGACGGTTTTTGTTTTGTTTTGTTTTGTTTTTTTACTGGAGCAGGAAGCCTTGGCAATATGTTTCTTTTCTTTTTTTACACATTAAGTGAACAACTCTCCAATAGATTTGTGATATACCCTTACTAAGGAAAGGGCATATCACACATGGTATAGGTAGAAAGGACACACCTAGCAGGATTCCTTGCCCTCACAGATGCCTTTCCATAAGCCTAGGAATGTGTTTGCAAGTGAGGAAAGAGATAGCAGTGAGGGCAGAATGGTAATAGTTGTGTTATTCTCCCAAGGTACTCATAACTTTAGCTTGGGTGAAGAGAGACAGCCTTGGGGAACGTTACCTTTTTGCACAGTTCTCCACTGTAAAGGACTGTTCTTTAAGTGGAATTCTGGGAGAAACCCCTCATAGGGAATCCTTGAATAGTTTCCCCCCCCTCAGTGGAGTCAAGGCAGTGGGAGATGGGGAGGGTACCAAAGCCAGCATAAGCCTTCCACAAGGATAGCTGTTGGCTGCTATGTACATTGGGTGGCTTGTTGGGCTTCAGGTGTGGCCTTGCATGTCATTTGGAGTACATGGGGAAGTAATCACTTTGGGAGGCCTGTTGTGAAGGTAACTTCCCAATTTTCTTCTTACTGCTTCTCTTCTTTGGGTTTTATCCTGTGTAATTTCACTGTAACATATGTGTAGTTTCATTTCTGAAAAGTACAATTACTTGGAAATGATGTATTTATTCTTGTCTTTGAATCTGAAATGATCAACATTTTATCTCTCTAAAAATCCCTAACATTTGTATGAGGGGCCATTGTTTTATCCTCCCTTCATACGTTATGCTTGAGCTTTATAAAGTTAAGTATAATTTGTACTATGATTTATTGTATTATATTGTATTCCCATTGCTCTTCCCAATCCTAGTCATGAACCGAGACCCCACTCTTCCGGGTAGTTCCTACCAAAAGTTAAAGGTGACAATGCAGACAGAAGACGGGAGAAGGATAGAGACAGAAGTGAAAGAAAGTACTGAGACCAGTACTCATTGTCATGATGACAACCCACATGATGGTTGTTGCAATACTCTATTTTCTATTAGTTAAATGCAAAACCCACTATTTATGCAGCAAATTACAGAACACATGACCCCCTTATTTTGCTAACTTTAATTTATGAGAATCCCCATATAAGGGCCATTCATTTTTTTCCTTATGAAAAACAAGGAAAGATGTTATTAAAGATTATAAGAACAATTAATAAATACAATTTATAAATGCATTTATGTAGGCATACATTACATATGTTGAATACATATACACATATACGTTTTATACCTATATATATATATATGTATAGTCTGTGTGTACATCAGAATTGGGAGATAGGCATTTAATATTTAATACACTATAGACACGATAATCCATACTGCCTTACTAATGCTCCTGCCTGCCTCATGAACATATAAAACCAAATAGAAGCCACTCATACAGTTAGCCAGTATTACTCCCTAGTATCTCAAAAAGAAAGGGAATTACTTGATTGATATAACACTGTGCCAGTGTCAGCAGTCAAGTTAGCCATGCCACCTTATTTGTTGGGCAGCAAAGATACCTGATCATTCCGTGATAGGCTGCTGACTTCCTCATGTTCTATTGTGAGGTGTCATGCTTCATATGAGTCACTAGGATTACATTTTGTGTCTAAAGCAATGCTACCAAAGGCTAATTGGTACTAATATGAAAGTTCACAGTTGTATAAATTACATACTTGTAGAACTCAGATAGTACACAAAGCTCTGTAATAATTACTGTACTCACTAATACAATATCTACATGCAGAAAAGAAGAATTAATTTCTCTCCCAAACATTATTAATCCTAATAAACATAATGCAGTAATCAATGTGGCAGGAAAAGCCACAGTAGTAACTGTCATATTGACGTTAATGTTTTATAGCCAGCAGGAGGCTCCAAATCTACTAAGACTTATGTATTGTTTCATTAGCTTTCTGCCTCTAGTACAGGATGTTCCATGAAATAGAACTTTTCAGTTTAATCACAACACCCTCATATACACATATATATAGATATATATAGACATATAGATAAATGATTTTCTTTAGCACCCGGCAAAATGAAAGAGGAGCAATATTCAGATAGTTTTTCAATAAGTAATTTAAAGCCTTTGTAGTAGCAGCAAACCATAATAGTGTTAATACTAGTACAAGCCTTTTTTATTGCATTAGAGTTACTCGCTGGTAACTCTAGCTTGGCTGTTTTGTCATACACACTCTTCCCCCTCCTTTTTTTTTGTATGTGAAAGTGTATTCATGGTTAGGTTACCCTGATATTTATCCTGCTAGAATTGTCTTATCCATGACCACGATGTAACACACCTTGTTCAACCAGTCCATTTCTATTAATGGCATGGGGGATTTGTTACGTTATTGTATGTTCCTGCCCATATTGGGAACTTGCAGGTATTAAATGAGAAAAGTTTATGGTCTATGCAGTAGATCCAGCTGTGTAGTTCTGCTCTTTGAAGTACTTAGCTAAATCAAAATGAAGTAAAAAGAAATCTCCTTGCTCTATATTCATTCCACTTAATAATACCTGTTAGCTATAGGATATATTATATGTAGGGTCTCAGAGATTAGAAAAAAAACCTGATTTCCCGCCCCCCCCTAACATCACTGAAGGCAGAAGCAGTTCCTGTGCTTTCTTATTTCTGTATGCTAGTAAACAATAATTACAAATGTGTTGGGAATTTCCCATGTATGATCAAAAACTCTGCCCCAGCTTCTAAGTTGCCTGGCAACTGAATCCCCAGCCCAGCCCAGCTCCTGGCTTGTTTACTTTTCATTCCATCCAGGAAGAGCACACACCAACTGCTGCAGCTTCCTGAGCCTGATGAAGGGTTTTTGAACCTGAAAGCTTGCTTAATAACTATTCTCCAACCATTTGGGTTGGTCTAATAAAAGATATCAAATTCACCCAAGGAACCTTGTCTGCTAAGTTCTTAAAAGGCATTTGAACATCTGAAAGGGGTTATTCCTCAATTAAAATACAATCAGGATGCTGATCCCAGGTTACAGTCACTTTTTTCTTTTTTCTTTTTCCCTGGACTTTCATACTGTGCATAGAGTCTCTGTTTAGCTTGAACAAAGGGATACACTAGCATAAACAGCAGCAGTTTTTTTGTATAGGAAACTCCCCTTTCAAGTTGCAATTCTTTCATATTAAATCTGTTTTTTATACTTCTTCACTGTTCTGCTATGAGTTGATTCTCAAACTTACCTCAGGTACATTAAAATCTATGCAGTAAATGGTAGTGAATTAGATAATCATGAATTATCCAATGACTATTTTTCAGAAATTGGTAACTAGCAGGACAGGAGACAGGGGGGTACTTGAAGGAGGCTGGAAGAGTGGTGATTTCAGTCTTTGTGGTGAATTACCCCAGGGGTGAATTAGAGTGCACTTTGCTTGTGTAAATCCAGATTAATGTCACTGGACTTTCTTTCCTATTATATAAGTGCTTTTGAGAGTAGATTGTGGACTTAAAATCCTTCTTTGTGCTTGTCCGGTCATTGCAAACTGTTTCCTCAGTCAGGTAGCTGGGGCCAGATCCCAAAACATACTGAAGGTACCTAAACTCCCATTGGAAATCAATGAGGATTAGGTGTCTAAAAAATATCTTTTTGGATGTTGACCCATTGTGTCTCATCAGAAGTCATATCCAACAAGAAATATGAGTCTCATTATTTCCATCCAAAGGGATTACTCATGCTCATCAACCACATATGGACAGACTGCTGTCTCTAGAGAACTTTGTTGGTGAATATGTGTTTACTTGTACCAGTTAAGTTGCTTGTTTGAATGTAGCTGCAGAAGCTAAATTCCTCCAGACATTTTGTCCAAAGTGTTGTTTGTCAAAGCTTTCCTTCTGCATTGTTATAGGGTTTTTTTTTTTATGCAAGCTATATATATATATTTTTTTTTTTAATCAAATGTGTGCCCTCACCTATTGGCTCAGTTCATAGTAGGATAAAGGACTTTCAGAAAGGGATAATATTTCCATAAAGAAACAGGAGCCATATGCTCCCAGTCTGGCATTCAGCTGTACAGAAGTAGAATGCTTTCTCTCTACTAGTCTGTAATGCTTGGTAAATCAACCACCAGCATGCTACCCAATCCTGTGAGACCAAGAGAACAGGAGCAGTATGGTGCTGAAGTGACGCATAGGCAGGGTCTCTCTCACAGTTGGAAGTCAGTGCCAATAAATGGGGAAACCTTACAGTTCTAGAGTTCTGTGCATTAGTCCCTGTTTCCGTGTTACCTTTATTTTCAATTTTCTTGTGCTTCCCTCTGCATGAAATGCAATAGTGGCATGATCCACAAATGAGCTTGGAAGCCTTAGCCTTCTTCCAGATTTCCTAACTTATAACAATTGTGGAGGTTGAGTTGCTGCTGTACAGAACAGCAGTAAATTGTGATGGAAACTGTATTGTAAATTATGATGTATTTCCAGGCAACCATGCTGCATCAAGCAACTGATAACCCAATGTCTTGTCTAGCCGGTTAGCATGCTGCTTGAGCTGCATAAAGCTGAGGTGCCACATAGCTGCTAAAGAAAGCCTAGATGTGGGTAGTAACCTGTAAGATCATATACTTTGTTACCAGTTTTCCTTCTGTGTTCCACTCAGCCAGACATGACTTGGTCCTTTCTGACATGTTTGGTTCCTTCTACTTGCCTTATGATAGCAATACGGAAGGGTACATCCACAGAGAATAGAGAGCTTTACTAAAGGAGTGCCTCTGTTTCAGAACTGTGGTTGTATTGAATAGCTAATGCATACAGCATTTCGTTTCTTTAAATGAAAATGTATGTGTATAAAGTAAAAATAGATTCCTAAATAAGGTACATTTTCAGTAAATGCCTTGAGTTTTTCATTGCAATTGCACAAAAATTTGCACTTTTCACTTTGATTGGCTCAGGTTAAGGATATTCTTCTAAAGATTCAGTAAAGGGGCCTGGCTTTTATAAATTGGATGCTTATACTTTCTGAAAATCTGGCTTCTTTATGCACTTCTAAAAATCTTGACCTTTTGTATGTTAGTCATGTGGCAGCTAAGAGCATGAAAACCATTTGCACTCCTTCCTAAAAACCCACATTATGCAGTGTCCAAAATCATTCAGAATGTGACTGTGAATGTGGCTATAAGAATTCATAATCAAGGTACTACCTTCTGTATTGAGCACTGGAACACAAGCAGTAGTTTTCATATGCTTATGGTTTATACAAAAGCTTTGTGTTCCACAGTTTATTTTCCCCTCTGCTTTCTTCAAATAAAATGACTACAGGTTGCATTTGATTAAAAAAAAGTTATTTTTAATATAGGTAATCTTATTTGTATTATAATAACAATAACACATAACAATTAAAATAACAATGACATTTTAAAACTATCCAAAATAGAACCTTTGTAGTACTGTTTTGCAAAGTAGCTCTTGAAAGTACATTTTGCTCTATTAAGAAGTTACTAGTGTTTGCTTAACCAAATAAAAGGAATTTTGGTTTCAGAAGCACCTGGAATGGGCATCCCCCCATATACCTGTGAGTCCAGTTTTAATCATTTGTTGGACTGAATGTATAGCTTCGGGGAAGCTATTGTCTCAGTCATAGTCTCTCCTTAGAGAATGGAAGGGTTACAATTTCTGTTTCAGATCAAAAGAAATCAAACTTGGGAGAATGCAGAGGAAAGGCTACCACTAGAGGATGCCACAGTTATTCAGTTTGTCCCACCCTTGGGTCTTTGGAGAGGGAAGAACTGAAAATCTCAATGGTGTTGACCAATTATATCGTTGGAGGAAATTTGGAGGAGAATGTGTGACGCATTCATGAGGTGGAAGCATTAACAATGTATGACTTCATTGTACTGCTCATACAATTAATACATTGTTATGAGGTCATACAAAATGAGTGGGATATAGCTCATTTAGAGCTCTATTACTTTCTTCCTTTAAGTGTTTTATGGGGTGTGCACTTTTTATCCTTGTGGGAAGTGCAATCCCCACATTTAGTTTTTGGATATAGAGCACCTGTGTAAGCTTTTTGAGCTGCTTAATCTAGCCAAAATGACTAGTTTTACAATAAAAATAGTAACTGCCCCTTGGGCAAATCTGTCTTCCATCTGGAATCTTCCTGCCTGAGACCTGCCTTAGAGACATACTACTCAGGAAATATGATTCTAAATGGGATCACATAGGGATAATGCCCTTCCGCTAAATTCAGCTCCTAAATGGCTTTTTTGCAGAAGTGAAATTGTCTTTAAGACACAGGAAAGAAAAAAATATCTTTAAACTGTGTGCTTTGGTACCACTGGATGTTTGCTCCATGACTGACCAGGAAAAGCTAGCTCCATCTATCATAGATGGAGCTACATTTAATATCCATGTTTACTGAGATTTTAGGTGAAGATATAGCTTGTTCTTATTGTATGCTACATATTCCAATATAATATCATGGATCTCTGTTGCAGTATTTTCCAGTGTGTTTAGCAAGCAAATACAGAGACAGCTACGTACAACCAAGAGATGGCAGCACTACTTCGAGCACTCTACATGTTATGCTAAATAGTAACGTATCTGTCAGTAGAGCATCAAACTTTGTCTTTCATTCATGGTACACACTTTCAGTGTTTATAAAGAGTCTGTATTAAAACCATATTATTATGCTTTCTACTAATGGAAATAGTCTCTTACCATTGCAAATCTACAAAATGCAATATGATCTCTGCCTGAGGAAGTACCCATCACATGCTGGGATGCTAGTGAATACTTAAAAGCAACAAAACTGCTTTGATTAGTGTGACTAGTCTTTATATTCATCACTTTTATTTGCTTCCTTTAATTATTCTTTACTCCATTTTTACCCAACAGAACAATTTATCTTACTCCAGCAATTTTTCCTTTTTTTAATCAAAGGGAGATTTTTAAGACACGTTAATATCCAATGTTTAATGGCCTTTTTTACTTCTGTTTCTAAATGCCTTTTTCATATCTGAAATAAACATTTTTAATTAATCCCCTCAGTGCAATGTGAGAAAATCCCTAAGGGACACAACAATAAAAAGTATCATTATTATCAGCAAATTCTTAGGATTTACAATAACTGGATCTTTTAAATTCCACCTCCTATCTCTAATACTCTAATGCATTCTTGAAAGTAGTTTATCTATGTATACAAGAGATAGATGCTTTTCTCTTAAATTTTCCCTCAATGTGAATTTAAAAAAACATGCATGCATCGATAACATATGACAGTGATTTTCAACCAAGATTCTGTGGCACTCTGAGGTGCCTTGAGATCCTGTCAAGAGTGTTACGAGATACCACATGATGTTAGTGCCATCAGATGTGCAAACATGATTCATAAAATATACCCAGAGATTACAAACAGGAATTCATAGTGTTAAAACCATTCTGGCCTGTTGTAGTCTGAGTTCTTTGGTTTAGTATTGTTCTGTATTCAAAAAACAAGTGAAAGCTGGGAGCTGGCATTTTTTGAGGTGTGCCTGAAGTCTGAGAAAGTTGAGAGCCACTGACTTATGGCAATAAGCATGTATCATTTCTTACCTGTGGAGGTTTACAGAGAATAAAAATGAGCTAACTCAAGTGTCTGGAAATAACATAAACAGGTTTATGGTATAAAATAAGATAATAGATTTCTGGTTGCATACTTTGAGGAGATTTCATATTTTTGAAATGATGTATGTGAGTACAAGTATTCTATGTATTTCATTTTTAACTAAAATGAATAGGGCATGTGTGTCTGTCTACAGTGTAAAGAGAAGCTTTCATTAAAGATTTTGCAATATAGGAGAGTGTCATGACCCAAAAGGCATGATTGTGCGTGCGCTTCGGCACCAGAATTATCCCCGCCAAGTTGCAGAGCATTGCACGGGAGAGTTTCCTGTAGCAAGAGGAAACCCCGGTGCAGGGATGAGTTTCCCGCCTTTTCTGCAGCTTCTTTTGCAGGGCGCATTGCTCGAGTTGCGAAAGGAATGCACGGTGCAAAAGAGTTCCCGCCACCGGTATGCAAATTTGTTCCCTGTGATTGGCTAGTGTTAAATTATGCACAGGTGGGGGCTAACGATTGGCCTGTTAGCTGTATAAGAGGCTTGAGCGGTTTCCGCCGAAGCCGAAGAGCACTCCACATCCATCTCGTGGGGACTCTGGGTACACGGCAGGGTAATAGAAACCCTGTGTGAGATCCAGAGGAGCTTGGTGGCCTGATCCACCGCCCACCTCTTCCCATCTTCGAGCGCGACTTTTATAAGATGTATCTACGATTTCTATTTTGGTGGCTCATTCACCCAGAGCATCCGGAGCTCTGCACCATGGAGCCTAGCAACCTCCACGAGACCGTCTGTGTTGTCTGTCTGTAACTGCAACTCAATCAAGTTTTCCAGCCTGCACCACTGCCATCTCGGTGTAAGTAAACAATCTTTAAAACTACCACTACGCATTTGTGCCTAATTCCAGCTCGAAGGCCTTCCCTCTCCAACCCGGCGTGCCCGGGCTGCTGGCCACAGCCCGCGTGCAGCACGAAAAAGGGCTCGGGTCGCTCCCGGCCCGCACAGAGAGAAAGAGATTAAACAGATTAAATCCTGCAGAGAGAGGCTGTTTGTGTTGCTACTAGGTTGATTTTGAAAGCATCCAAAAATTCCTATTTTATTGGTAAACACAACTAAGAGATGTACTTGATTATTTCTGAGCTTTGGGGATATGATTATTTTTGATAATGGTTCTGAGTCTTGTGTTCACTCACAACTGATTAGAGTGACGTCCCACGGATGGCAGCACATCTAGCATACTTGTGAGTCCACAACAAAATATAAAGAAAATGTTTGCATGAGTTAAGGTTTGGGGCTTTCATTTTCAAACTAATGCTTTCTAGAATATTTAGCATTTTCCCTTTTGTTTTATTTAGTTCTCTATTTAGGAAATGCACTCACCTTTTTGAAACATTCCTATTTTGGCATTGCTACTGCTTCAACAGACATGCTCTGACATTGCTTTGAAGCAGTGTGGAAATGGCAGTCTATGCATTGACAAATCTCCTAGAGCATTGCTGTCCTTGTATACCTGGGAATTCTGAGCAAATTAATTAAATCTTTGTTAATTTGTGAAGTGGATTAGTCACATTTCCACTGACCATTTAATTAAAAAATAATGTGACCCTGATTTGGGCCATGGACTAGCATTCACTCCCTGGGAACTGGTCTGGTGCCCCATTTGCTCCACCCTCCCCAGGTATGGTATTGGGCACAGAGCTGTACCTGATGTGACAAAGACCCCCTGAAGTGGGGAGGGTGGACAGGGGAAGAGCACCTTTCCATTTGTCCCCCTGCCCCCCAGACACATTGCTGGGTGCAGGAGTGTGCCTGCCTGGCTCCTGTGGCTGGCCATTACAGGGATGCCCTTGCTGTTGCAAAGACCCCTGGACAGTGGTATTCTCGTGCCCCGCACAGTTCATCCCCAGATCTGGTACCCTGCTTGCCCCCTCTCCACATCCATAGTTATAATACTGGCTACAACCCTGGGTGCTGGAGCAAAAAGATGTTTTAATGGACGAGTCTGGAAGACAGTCCTCTCATTGACCATGGTGTTTAGGTGCTCCTTTTGGCCTAGGAGTGGAGAAATAGCTTCACCCTGCTCCACACCCTGTAGGCAGCATCCTTCATAATTGAGCTTTTTCAGGAACATCTCGCTAAGTGGAGAGGAACTTTTGAGTGACTGGACTGCCATGGATGAGAGGCAAAATAGAGTTCCCTTACCTCGACATCATGAAGTTGCTAAGGAACCACATCTCATGCTGCTGCAGCAGCCAACACACTGCAGCCTGTTCTCTTCTCCTAAATGCATTGATGTGCAATGCACAGCAGACCATACAAGCTGTCTAGACCTGTGGTTGTGTGTCCTGGCAAGTCTTTCAGGTCTCTGGCCCTGTACTTCCTCCTCCTCTTGGCTACTGCAGTCCCCACTGCTGGCCTGTGTCTATGGTTTATGTTTCTATTTCTGCAACCCTTATCTTTCTTTAGTACACAAAATAGCAAGAAGATCACATACATTTATTGCATACAGAGAAGATTAATCCCATATTTTTGTGCAAGTCTATAGAAACCAATGTTCTCTGGAGCTGGACTTCGCAAAAAGGCCTGTATCAAGATTAGTATATAAGGGCTGAGCACTATAATTTAAATCTCTCATTAGAATAAGATATTTTTTATTAGAATAGATTTTCGAGAGCTCAAGTAAAACTGATTTTTGAAAATATTCCAATAGAATGGAGGAGGATACTATCTAGGTGAATCCTAGTAAGTTAAGATTAATGGGATTGGCTTTTATCCATTAATAAAATACATTTAGTAACTTCTATGTGATGCTTTTATTTTGCCATTAGTTTTGATGCAAAATTCCCACTAAGTGCAAATGTAAGGTGTCACAAGCCCTGATGCCAAGATATAGTTTACATTCTAAAATAGATTTCTATTTGAAGTCCTTGGGTTCAATATGTGAATCATGTTTGCACACCAAACAGTGATAACACTGTGTGGCACCCTGAGGCACCCTTGAAAGGATGTCAAGTCACTCTAGTTAGAATTACTGTTCTAGTATAATCTTTGATATGCAAGTAATGAGAGAAAAGCAGCAAATTTTTCAAAGTGAGGAAGTATGAGGGCTTTTTGTACTCTTTTACATCAAAACATTCTATGGAATTCTATTCAGATTGTGGGTGACCGAGCTTGGGATCCGGGGAAGGGTCGGCTGGGTTGTAGCCACAAACCCGGCACGTACAGATGGGTACTTGCGACCGCTGGAATAGAATTAGGCACAAACGCGTACTGGTTCAAACAAAGATGACTTTACTTACCCTGCCGAGATGTACAGCATAAGAAGAAAGTTAACTTCAAACTTCTATTCCAATCAAACCGAGGAGCTCTTATAAGACAAGATATCTTCAAACCGGGTCTGAACTCGAGCATGCAGGACACGGGGGGTCGGCGACGGGGAGTCGTAGCGGGTGATCAGACCGCCAGGTTCCACTCCGAGACGAGCACGGAGTTCTCCCACCTGGGCGGAAACGACTCCAACCCTTTAACCAGTAAGCGAGCCAATTGCCAGCCGCCACGTAGGAATAATTTGAAACCGGCCAATTAGAGTATTCGCATTTGCATATGAACGGCGGGAACTTTTCCACGCTGGGGCTCTCCGCCGTGCCGAGGATTCCCCTGTCTCACCATGCCTTGTGCTAGAAAGTTCCACTGTACCGAGGCACTCAACTAATCAGTTCTGACACAGATATTTTGATATATTAAGTACGGTTTTGATAAAGTTATCCCAACAGTAATCATTAAAAATCAACATTTATCATATATTGTTATCTGAAGGCATGACAACATTCGCTGGTGTTTATAATACAAAATACCAAAAATACCTTAGCTATCACTGTGGGAGTATTTAATAAAGGTTTTAATGGCAACCGTTGTGTGTGAAAAAAGCAGTTTTCTCTGAATTGTCAACCTTTTATAATGTGTCCGAATGAAAGTGCGACTAGAACCCTGTGTGGAGTTGGCGAATTCTGGTAGTGGTGGGGTTGAATTCAGCTTTCTACTTTTGTACCAATGCAAGTGGGACTACATGTGGTATAGCGAATAATAATAAGCTTATCCAGCCTCCTCCTGATTATTTTGGGAATTATAGGTCATACTAATGTGTACTATTTTTCACTACATCTGTCTGTGGTGACTAGCTTTTAACTGGTTTTCACATGCAATACTGCTCTGATCTTCTGCACTGATGTTTTTGAAATGCCTTAAATAAACTGTAGGGAGTAATGAATTGAGAATCTTTTTTGTTTAAGGATGCAAAAGCCTAGGAGAAAAAAAAAAGGAAAGAAAGCAATTACTTTATAAATATGCTTTAATTTTATTGACAGCAACAATTAACATATGTCTTCACATCAGATCACCTTTGTTGTTGGTGATTATGGGGAACACAGCTGACCTACAGACCTTTCTATGAATCAGTCCCAGAACCAGATGGTGCCAAGAAAATAATGTTAAAGAAACAACAGACTCAGACTATATTCAAAGATTGCTTTTTAGGTTGTTATTGGTCGGGCATTCAAATATCTGAAAATATTTTCACAATTAAGTAACTGCTATCATTGAAAATTTAGAAATATTTGCAAATGCAGTAACAAGAGATTTATAATTTGTTTTAAAATTGGCTTGGGGAAACTTAATTTGGCTTTATTAATCCATACCAAGTGTACTGCAATTGGTATGTCAGTTCATTGTGGCCAGGTACTACATATGATTTTATTATTTTACCTTTGTATTTTCTTTTAGCCTCAAGAAACTAGTAACTTCTTCTTAAGGCAAGTGAACTAAGTTGTCAGATTTTGTATACTATAAGTATGCATTTACAGAAAATGTGGTTAGTTACTACTGTTCTCCAAGCAACTCATCCTGCTCTTTCCCACAAGTTCCATACATAGATTCTTTTAATATATATAACAATTCTAAGACTTTGGGAGACATAAGTTGATTAACATGTCATTTGGAAAACCTTCCCACAACATCTTATTTTATACTAAAAAGGCTATTTAGGTATTTAATATCCTGTAGAAATGTTTTAAAGACAGATAAAAAAAAATGTGTGTGTGAAATTAAAATAGACAAGGTCTTTTTTGTTCCAGTGTTTCTCTTAGTTTTCCAGATGGTCAAACTGATCATCTCTGTCAACTAGGGTAGAACTTGATATTTATGCTAGGATATCAGATGGTGCAGTCAAACGACTAAATTTGTTGCCCATTGAGCCTGGGCAGCATTCACTGTCTATCACACAGTCGTTGGAAAGGAGAAGTGTTGTTTAGCATTACTTGGTTGCTTAGCTTCATAAGACACCACAAATACAGAATTGCAGCATCTCTGTGGGATAAAACTGAGTTACAACTTGTGAAACAAACTTGATTTTAGGATGCCCATTCAGGGTAATGAACTTTAAAGCAACAGCCCATATGAGCAGGGAAAAACGGGGCTTTTTTGACTGGAGTCTTGATGCAGAGAGAGGCAGGATATTCAGAAATAAATGTCTCTCAGTCTCAATGTATTCTATGTCCTGCTTATGTAATGATTTTGGAAGGAACCGTACCAGTTCATTCCTGTTGTTTTGACTTCCTGGAGATCATGGAGTTAATAGGGGTAGAAGGAACTCAAGTATCATCTGGTCTAACTCTCTGCACAAGTGCAGGAATCCTACCTTTAAACTCTTTATATCTAATGCTTATCCAGCCTCCTCCTGAAAATGTCCAATAAAGAAGATTCTACAACTTCTCCATACAGTCTATTGTATGCCTCACTGTTCTAACAGTAGGGGAGTTTTATGTTATTTTTTCCTGAGATGAAATCGAAATTTGCTTTGCTGTAGTTGAAAACTATTGCTTCATGTCCTGCCTACATTCAGTTTCTAAATTCCCTTCCTACTGCTTTACATGTGCAGGCATCCATTAAAGATATGTAAACCTAAACCAGAAAATTAAATCAAATCCATGGATCTTCCCAAGTTGAGACATGCACAGACAATTCAGAGCATATTCAGCATTGCCCTTTTTGCCATATCAGGGTAAATAAATATTAATGCAACATGAGGAAGTTGGGAGGCATTTTTTCTAACAGATAAATATTTCAAATTGATCATTTTAATGCAAAAGGATAAAAAATCTCCAGTTCTATTATTTTTAGTAGTAGTAGTATACTTTGTTAGTTTTATAGAGACAAAATAAAGAATAGGTTTACATGAAATTAAGATTCCCTCATGGTAATACAAAATTCCTGTTTGCAAGTATACCTGTCTGGGATACTTTGAAATAATTTCTCTGAAGGAATCTATGCTGCAAGGCTCTACTATATTTGAGGTTTGCTTAGTAGAGATCAGAGAGTTTGGTATGCTCTCATCTCTGGTGTAGCTCTAACTTTAAGGGAAGGCCCTAATGGAAGTCCCTAATGCAAGATCCATATGTTGGCTACAAAGGACCAACTCACAGGATCATAATAAGTTCTAGTTTATTGGACAGGATGTGAAGTTACCAATAAAATCATAAATGCAAACTTTGAGTTATGGGTGGTACTGGTCACCTTAGCACATACACATGCACTCACTCATTCAAATCCATGTAGTATAGTGTGTAGTGGCTGCTGTAGTGATTGTGAGCGCTGGTGTCAGTATATCTACCTATCCAAAGCCCTGGAGTCTGCTGTTGATGGTCAGCTTCCTTCAAGGTGATGTCTTCTCTAGAAGAAGGTCACTTGCTTGTCCTTGTGTCTCAGTAGGTCAGGTGCTGGATGAGAGGGCACCACTGAGGGTCATGCTTCACTGCCTTTTATCCCTTTCTGGCAGACTTGTGTGATCCCCCATCATCATCTTGGCTACCCAATCGGGACATCGCTGTCCCACGCGTGTCTTGAGTAGTACCTGACAGCTGTTAGCCACAGGGGTCTCTGCCTGCTGGTACCTGAAATTTTGGGAGTCCACCCTTGACTTATTGACTTAATGACTATATTGTCATAGGTTGCAGGAATAGTTCATAGGGTGAGTGCTCAAGTTCCAAGAATCAGTTCTTTAGCTTGATTAGCTTAAAACGGAGTTCCTTTGGCTAGGCTATTGTCTACTGATGATCATCATTCACTCGCATTCACTCAACGGATTTTATCACTTTACAGTTACAATTTCAATGTATTTTTAATAATGGTCCAAGGTGTAACTTCATTCTACAGGGAGTACATTCCTTAAGAGTTTAAAAGTATTAAATATAAAATACAAAATGCTTTGGTGAAGACAAGGCAGATGAAATATGAAAATGCACTGTGAGAAATATATAAAAATGCAATGTGAGGTTGTGAGGTTCAAAGGCTGCTGGGGACAGTAAGTGAGTTTGGTTAGCACAGGATATATTTACAGTCTTTGCATTGGATATTTTAGTTCGTTAGTTTTCTTTAGTGAGCTTAATTGATATGTAGATGTAGTTTCTAGCGTTCTTCTACAGAAAACCACTTCAGCTTTCTGGCTTGCTCTGAGCCTTTCCACACCCATGCAATGAGTGTGCTAGGTCTCTGCCAATGCTGAGAAGGAAAAGAAATGCACAAAATGGGGGGAGGGGGAGGAGGAGTGCAGGCAAGAAGGGGCTTCTGTTATATCAATGTCCAGAAGTGAAATGTACAAAGGGGGCTTTCTGCTACACATAGGACACCTGTAGTAGTGAATGTAGGGACATCACGGCTACTTACAGACGTTAAGAAAACCCCCCAAAACCAGAGCTTTACTTTAAACTCCGTGTGCCCATACACCAAGCACAGCGATTGCCCAGAAGAGGCATTGTGTTAATTGGGCCTAGCTTGCCTTGTCTGTATGGATTGGCTTCTTTAGTGGGGCTTTTTTGGCACTTTAATATCTAATTGAGTCAGCTATTAGATAAAAGTGCCAAAAAACCCTGCTGAGCAGCACAGAGTAGCCAAAGCTGGCAGAAATCTGGGCCATAAGTTATCTAATTTCTCATGGTTATCTCAGATAGGTTAAGGGGTCCCATACTAAAGGGTAAATCATTGGTTCTCTACTTTCTTAGACTCAAGGCACCCTTGGAAAATGCCAGCTCTTAGCTTTCACCCATTTTTTACTATGAAAATAATAGAGCATTTCTTCTGTTGCAAAGAACTCAGTAAGACCGCATAGAGTCAGAAGATACTTGATCTTATGGATTCTTATTTGAAATCTGTTAAATTTGTTTTGTGAACCGTGTGTAGATGTTTGCACACCTAACAGTAGTTTATGGTGCTAGGGCACCCTGATTGAGAATCACTGGAGTAAATACTAGAGACACAGTGTGAAATACTGACTTCATTGAAGTTAAAAGGAATTTTTCATTGACTTCAATGCTTCAAAGATTGCAAGCAGAGAATCCAGTTACATAACAGCCCCCACAAAGTGTAAATGATGAACAGGGATCCTGGTTTTCTTTGATTTAAAAAGATCCCCAAATTTCAGATTTAAAAAAGTAACTCCAAATCCACGTTATCATGATTAAAATGAAACACCACTATATAGATATCTATGTATTAGTGGTGTTTCATTTTAATCATGGAAAAATGTGGATTTGGGGTCACTTTTTTAAAACTGAAAATTGGGGATATTTTTTAAATCAGAGAAAACCAGGATCCCTGATGATGTGTGTGTTTGACCTGGTATGTGAAAGAGATTTTTACTTCAAAATATATTTAGTTGATCTCATTAATTTCTGGGCAGAGATTAAACATATTAAATGTTTTCAACTCTTGCTTACAACTTAAATGTTTTAGTCAGTTCTACTTTTTGCATGTAGCACAATTCTTGTTTTGCACAATGTCTCTGTACTCAATGACTGATAACAACAAAAAAAGAATCAGGAGGATGTACCATATGGAAGTATAGATGGCATATAAAAACGGAACTAATTTGAACAATTGCTAGCTTACAGTTAAAAGACATATATTTGATAGGTCTGGTATGACGGGACAAACTTTTTCAGGGATGTAGCGCGTAAAATTTAAAAACTGCTGCTCCAGCAGTTTTTAGCCAAAAAACATGAGACACAGCTAGATTTCACCAGTGTCAAGCAGAAGCTGGAGAGAGAGCAGCTCATTAGACTAAAAAAGACATAGACCATTTCAGATCCATATGTCCAACACAAGAATTTTTTATTCCAACTGCAGCAGTTAGTGTAGCAAACAAAAAATACACATATCATATTCCCAGAACTGGATGATGACAAAATCCAGATTTAATATTCTAAGCAGGCTAAAGTTGATGCATAGGAGAAGCAGATATTTAAATGTATTACCTTAAAAGGCAATCTTTTCTTTTCTTTTTTGCACGTGGGAAAGAGTCAGTCTGACCTGGTTATGCAATAGGTGATTGAAATAATGTTTGGTTGTGTGCTATGCACTTTCATGCAAAAATCACCCATTCATTCTTGACAGAGCTGTTTGAACAATAAGGGTTTTCATAGGTACCTAGCATTGGCCTGACTGCTCAGATTGAAGTGAGTGGAAGTTTGTAGCTGAATTCTGAGTGTTTCTGAAAATTCCACCCTCAAACCTCAAGAGAGTTACAAGTTATGAAGCTTTTCAAAAGAGTTCACACTACCAAAACCTGTTTCTTTTCTATTTACTCTGAGCCTGTTTTCAACTATTTAGCCTTGAAAATCTGTTACTCACAGATGCAGAAGATCATGAGAAAGTGACAGGTGCAACTAGGTATCGCAGACATACAAGTGAAATCTTTTTACATCCTAATCTTATAGTTTCCCAGGGAAATAGGCAGACAGAAAATCATAAAACCTCCTTTTGCTAATGCAGTATAGTATGAGAAGCAAGAATCATGAAGGAAAGGCAATCATAGCCTGTCATTTGTGTCAATATGCTGGAGACTCCCATGGAGTGAGATCATGGAGATCACAGTAGGAAAGCCAGCTAAAATAAATAAAACTTGTTTCCTGCTTGGCTTCCACCAAATTTTTTGCCATCAGTAAAAAAAGGACTTAAATCCTGTCACACATCTTTTCTTTTTTCTCCCATGTATCTGAGATAATCTTGGGACACCATCATTTTTGTTCAGAAAAGTGTGTGCTCACTCTTTCTTGTTTTTCTTTGCTTTTTCTCCATTTCTCTCCCTGTCCCTCTCTCTCTCATCTATCTATCTATCTATCTATCTATCTATCATCAGAGACTATAGGTAGATAGATACAGATATATGTCTATATATAGATGTCAATGTATATATCTATATCTATATATATACACTGTGTGTGTATAATCTCATTTAAATCTTTTCTTCTAATAGAATATAAAAATGAAAGTGTGTGTACCCTACTGTTTTAACACACTTAGAAAGGTTTAATACTTAAATTTGCAGATGTTACATGCTCATCTATGGCACTGCAATTTGCATTTGAACAATAAATAAGTAACCTATCATCCATTCCATCCCTGTTTCGTTCAGCCAGCCCATTTAGGAAATATGATTCAAGGTACAATTCAGGTAAGATTCAGGATAATATATTTATTTGGTCCCTTAATTACTTTACAAAATGAGTCGTGGTTCTATATCACTTCAGTGCTTTTAAAGCTGTTACCTTATTGACTCAACTTTGAGTGTAGAATTGTTCCAGCCACTGCATATATAATATAGGGAGATTGCACAGCCCTTAAAATGCGAGACCTCAGTTTTCTGCTATACACCTCAACAAATCTGGAAGACCCTTCCATTCTGGAATTGTTTCAAGTCAACAATAGAATTGGTGTAGCAAAATCAAAAGCACAAAATGGTAACAGTGAAACAATTACTGACAAAACAACATGAAATCCAAAAGGATGAGGCTGAGCCAGTGATTCTCAACTAGGGTGTCATAGCAACCTGGAGTACCTTGAGATCCTTTCAAGGGTGTTTTATGGTATAGTACAATATTAACACTGTTAATTATGGGAATACCTACACATGATTCACAAGATAAATGCAGAGTTTTCAAATAAGAATCTATAATGTAAAAACATTTTGGCCTGTATTTCTTTCTAACAGACAAAGTGCTGTGTTATTTTTCCATGGTCAAAAAAGAGTGAAAGCTAAGAGCTGTCATTTTCTGAGGGGTGCCTTGAGTCTAATGAGGTTCAGAACCACTGAGCTAAGCCATAGGTCTCCAAGGCCACCAACATTACATGCGGACTTTAGGGTTCACCTGAGGTGAGATTTTTGGGAGAGGGAAGGGAAGCTATGTTGTCTAAAAAAAGATTTGAACTCTAAGACATGAGGGGAATTTGAATGATGTTCAGCTGTGGCAATGTCTCAAAGTCTCATAAAGAAAGAACAATGGAGAATTGCCTGCAAACTATTGAAATGTTTTTACTCAAATGCAGTTCACTGACCCATCTGCACATAGCCTAGAGACATAGAAAGGTTAATCCTGTTAGCAGTAGCTTTGGAAAACTATTCAGACTTTATAATAACAAGAGCTTTGTGACAATTGGTAATACTGGATTTCATACTTACCATGAAGCTTAAAAGATCTCCATAGCTTCACTAACTTAAAACTGGTATTTTACAGTTTCTCCATAACCTGCACATTTTAAAGGATCCTGCAGGGAATAATAAGGGCCTAGGTATGAATCAAAGCAGAAAAAGCAGGAATAATAGTTAAGACCTCAGCCATTTATTTTAACACATTACAGACTCATAGCTGGAACGTCTACATTTGCTAACGAAGCAGAAAATGCAGCCAGTTTTCATAAATGAGGATGTCTTTAAGTAACTTAATTGGCAAATGACTGGAAACAAAGAACTGAAAGCATAAAATTGACCAAGTAATGATCAGGGAAAGGCACAGCCGCATAGTACATGTTCATTGGTGGAAAATCACCAGTGAAACCAAATCCAGAGTAATCTTTAATAGGACTTCAAGTGTGTCCAGCAAACCAATAAAGTTCTTTAGCAAGGGTATGTGCATTCATGCAGTGAGGGAATTTAAATGGCTTTCCAAAAAGTAATCCAAATCTAGTAGTAGTAGTAACAAGAAAGAAAGCTAACCTTGTACATCTGAATATTGATAAAGAAAATCCATCTTTCCCTTGCTAAAAATTATGGGAGGAGCCTGACACAGCCCCACAGCCCTCCTGGGGGTGTGGGGCCCCGGATCTACATGTGGGATGACAGCATGCTGCTGCTGCCAGCAAGTGATACGAGTTTTGCTTTGAACAGTTTGAGGTGCAGTTTCACAGAAACCCCTGCACCTATATCCTTGAAACATGGCAGGCTTCATGCATTCAGAAGAGGCAACCATCCCTGCAATTTTCATCTGAATCAGGCAAGAAATGACAAAGTTATAGGCATTTTAGTAATTCCCCATTATAGCCTATGGCCGAATTACCGAAACAGTGTTGAAACTCTGAAACAGATTAGGTCGAATCGAAATAGAACAGAGATTCAAAACACCAAAACGAATCACTGTCCTCCAAAATGGCTGAAGCCGAAATGAAACAGCCATTTTGCACAGACCTAGCACTAATACTTTTTCCTGGGTTATCCTGCTATATGTCTGCATGGTTATTGGGGTTCATTCTCAGGACAAAATGGTTAGGCTGGGTACTCTCACTGGCCACCTACTCGCTTAGGAGAAGCAATTCAATTTGGAAGGGCTACTTGTGTAATTTGAGGCCAAGTACAGACATCATACTTGTACCAGTGTAAGTGATCAGAAACTGATCTATACCTGTAACAGAACTTCAGCACACAAATCGGTCTGTACCCATAGCAGAACAGAAGTTTGGCGGACACAGACTGGTTTAAGAATGGCAGGACCAAATGTAAGATTTGATTTCCCCACCGAGGAGTGAATATGTGTTTTGTTGACTTCCGATCTAAGCTACACCACTTACAGAATACTACCTAACTTAGATCGATTCTTTCTCAGGGTTTTTGAATGCCTGTACCTAGCCTGACTGTACTGCTTCTGTTTTGATCAGGGTCAAATCCCAGGACAATCAGTCCTGGATCCAATGAGATGTATGTTTATATATACATTTTCTCTCTCTCTCTCTTTCTCTTTGTTTTATATTTGGTCAAATCTCACCCCCAATTCTGTAGTCTGCTCATCATTATACAGAGGCAAAAGAAAATTCTACTAACCTCAGTGAAGCCCCCTGTGGGCTCAAGGGTCTACTCACGTGTATCTGATTGTAAGAACAAGGTCTTTGACTACAGAATTTTCTTTTTTTGATTGTATGATAACACATTCCCAACAATATTTTACTTCTTGTGCTCTTTTTTCTTTTGATGGGTGGGGAGACTTGCACTTGAAGTGGAAGTATATCCCAGAATACATTAGATTCAGATTTTGGTTTTTTGTCTTTGTATTTTATCAAACAGTATGCTGAAGTGTTTCTACTACGTTATGGTTATTTTCTATGCATGATCAGAATACACAGAATGATTAGGCAAAATGAGCTTTGTCCTTTCTCTGTTTACAGGTTCTCCAGGTGGTGCTTTTTTTTTCCTTTTTGTAGAAGAGGAAAGAGAGGAATACACATCCTCCTTATGGAGAAAATTCCTGTTGAAAATAATCATGTTTCCTCTATGCTGAGTTTAACAACTCAGTTTCGTTTGATTTCTCAGTCTCAGATTTTGCAGTGCAGAAATAAAGTGCAACTTTACCAGGATTGGTAGTCCTTGCTGCATACTTCTTCCTTGAAGGCCAGATTTTCTAAGACATTTAGTTGCCTAGAGATGCAAATGACCATTCTGGGATTTTGAGAAGCACCTGAGCAGGTCAGGTGCTTAACTCCAATTGAAATCCAGTGATTTAGACTCTTAACCTGCTTAAGCACTCTCGAAAATCCCACTCCATGCTCATCTGCATCTCTAGGCAAATAAATACCTTTGAAAATCTGGCCCTAAGACCCTGAACTGCGCTATGGTATACAATTATGATATGACACTCAATTTATGATTTCTGATCACGAAAGGATAGTTTAGGTGGTTGGTTACAGCTACTTGAAATTGAAGTGAACTTTTAGATGATTGGCAGTTTTAAATATATTGCATCATTTTAAAGAGAATGCATTCTGTTCCTTTATATCTACCATTTGGCATTGAAATATGTTTTGAGATTTAATATTCATGTATATCTTGATATAATAGCTCTCTTGATCTATGGTATTTATATAGATACTTTAACTTCAGTAATTTTTTTTTTTTCTACACGCATTGCATATTCATGCTCACAAATAGATATAAATAGAAAACAATGCTATTAAGCATTTCCTGTACAAGTGAGGAAGGAAGAAACGGAGTGCAATTTCTATTTTTAAATACTTAAGATCTCATTCAGGAATTATGTTAATGGAGAGTCCCATTAGTACCGAAAGAGGCAGATGGGTAGGTTGCTAAACTTGTAATTTATAACACCTTTTCATAATAATGCTAAAGTGAAAACTTGATATTCTTTCCACAAGCAAAACTTTTTATGAACTTCTGAAGAGTTTTCCCTGAGCAAGGGTAGCAGAAGATCCACCTTGTTTTTCTCTAACAAGAACGATATGTGGTGGGTATTGTGTCTAATAAAGCATAAGGAAAACAGATATTTAAGGCTCAAATGAGAGAGCTTTCTTCAGCTAATATTTTGCTAGCCTTCTAAAATCGTTTTAACGTGTGTTTAATTACCTAGTTATTTTAAAAATATTTTAAAGGAGTAGTTGTTTCAAGACACAATATTACAGTTTTCTTTTTATTTTATGATCGTTATCTTTTCTTCTGATGATGATGATGTGAGATTGGAAGGAAACATTTTTAATGTATTTATTCACTGTCCATCTACTCTGGATAGATTAAGAAAATTGTGGCCATCTTAGTACACGTATGTGTCAGACATGCTCTGTCAGAAGAGGAAAATGATTTTTAAATGTGCATTAAATAAATATGATAGCAGCATATTGTCTTTGAAGATATGTCCTATATAATTGGTGTGCTTCTCAGGGGCACAAGGTGTAGAAGAGTACAGAGGCATTAGAGGTCACTTCCATGCTCATGAAGAAACAAGGAAAGGCTCTGTTTCAGTATCAGTGGCTGGAATTGCTTTGCCTTGTTGAAGACAGATGGTGCTGTGCAGGGGGTACCTATCAGTGAAAAGAGGAACACAGAACCAATGAGTAACTGCCTCACTCTTTGAAAAGGTGTGGCATGAAGTGTCACTCCAGAAGAAACCTTCATATTATGGAACTGAGAGTTTTGGGCGCTGAGTGCCTCAGAAGTCACTGTGTTGGGTGCCTGCATGGTTAAATTAGGCAGCGGGTTGCAGGTAAAGTCAGGGAAATACTGGGGAGATGGCTTGGCTGTGGTGTTCTCACAGGCTTCAAATGACTTGCTGACCACTTCCAGAATGTCCTGGAGGAGAAGGTGAGGAGAGCGGCTACAGGAGGACTTCAGTGCAGGAAGGAGAGGAGCAGTTGCTGAGATCGCTATGTTGACAGCAAAACAAGGTCCAGTTTATGAGAAATGGCTTATGGGCAGTCCCTCAAACCTGGGGAAAACCCACTAAAACTACAATGCCTGCTGTTTTATTCGTGCCACGAAAGAAAAGACAGGATCAAGCCCTATGTGTGGTTTGGAATATTTTGAGATATCCCTGTTTAAGTCAACAATAAACAGTTAATGTTCTAGCAAATATATATTCACGAAGGTAGGCACTTGCTTTCTCTGTCTCTCATGGCATCAGATTTCAGCTTCCAAATCTATGAGCCACTCTCTGGTGTTGTCACTCAATGTGCAGGTTCCACACTTCACAGGATGAACATCTTTTGACAGCCCCCTTGTGTGAATGCAGTGTCCAACAATCAGCACAGCATTGGTTGAAAGCTGCAATCTTTACAAATGCCCAGGCAGGGCAGATGGAATCTGCACAAGGGCAGCCATAATGAAAGTTCAGCAAATTGATTGCTGCAGGAAGCTTATATAAATAGGATGAACAGTAATTAAAATGAATACATTTTCTCAGCTGTATTAGTTTTCAGGATAATTTCTACATAAGAAAAGCTACTATACAAATTCAGATTACTTCAGGGTCATACAGATAACCCATCTTATTTGAGCAAGACCCTAGAAAGTGCACATAGCCTGAGTACATGGGCTGTGTGCAGTGGTTTGCTGGAGTTCACAAAGAGAGAGTTTTCCTAAGGGCTGAAGCTGTCGGTGTCTACTGGCTTTTCTCAAATAAAGGGGATTTATATTTGGACCTCTTAGTTTGCTATGGACCTCCCATCATTAAGGCTCAGATTTAAATGACCTGGAGCAGGAACCATAAATGTGTATGTATATTTACAATGTCTAGAACAATGGGGACTTGGTTTTGATTGGTGCCTAAGGATGTTACTGCAATGTAAATGTCAAATCATCGTAATGTTAGTCAGGGTGATATCTCCTAGTAATAAAATGTACTTGCTGATTTCAAACATCGCTAGGCTCAGGAAACATTGAAATAATAATATTAAAATAAGCAAAAAACATGTAACATTGGTGTTCAAAAAATTTACATGGGTTAAGTGTGCATTATTTATATGTATGGTTTTGCTAACATCTGTAGTGTACCCTCACTGCTACAAAATCTTGCCTTACAGATTTTTGCAGGAGTAGAGCCATGGGAAAAACTGATACTTAGGAGTACTACTTTTCTTTTCTCTTCTTCTTCTTCTTCTTCATCTCTCTTTCATAGCTTCTGTTATAGTACTTTGCACATGTATGCTCCAAAGATGAGGATGACACAGTAGTATTTTTTAACGTATCCTGATGTTGCGTCCATTGTAGCGTCTCCTGTGCTTACATGAGTTGCACTTGCTTAATAATGCTTCAAACATAAGCACTGATTCACTCTTCACTATAAACCCAAAACAATATATTTAAGTAGATGTGAAGCTGTAAGTCCATGTTGAATAAATGACAGTGAATTTACAATTGTATAGATGCCTTTTGACTGGAAGTTGTAATACTAGCCCTGAGTTTTGTATGGATTCAGTTATAAATTAAAGGTCATAATAGCCCCTGATAATGCCATGGGGAGAGATAAATGGTGTGTGTCTGTCCATTTACTTGTGTCTGTATATATACAGACATATATGTTTACTATTTTATTGCTAGTAGCTTTTTTGCAACAAAAGTAGACCTAATCTACTGGGTGTTAAGTTTTAATTTTATGCCACACTTGGAAAATTCATCTTCCTGTCTATTGTAGCCCTGGCACTTATATCCGAAATAAATAAAAAGATCAAGTCTAAACATAAGCATAGAAGAGAAAAATAAATTTGATGTGGAGTACTCAGGTACATTTGACCTGGCATATCTGGGTTATATTTCTTCTATAATTTTTGTTGAGCAAGGCCCTACACATTTCTTGTCACATCACAATGTTCTATGAGAAGGTGTGAGTTTTCTTTTACTAGCAGTTGTTGAATGAAAATCACATACTACAGAATTCTCTTTATATTGGGACTCTAATGTATGTCCTAGCATAGCAAGTAGAGATCTTCTAAGACTATGGGGAGAAGACTCAAAAAGGAGTTTTAAAAGACTTAAAATAATATTAAATATTTCACAGACTGTAAAGAGAAGAATAAATAAGGGTTTTTTTATCTTCCTCATTTGTCTGATCCATTTCTGTCAGTAGTAAGCCCAACCTCCAGAGGTCCTTCCAGTCCTATTTTTCTATAATAAGATCTTCAAAAAGAAACTAGTAGGAATAAGAATAACTTTGAAAGAGTAGCAACCTTGGCTTAGTTCAAGATCTTTAAAATACATATAATGTGCACCTTGAACTTCTGTGACACAAACTATAAATTGAAAAATGTGGGCACTCAACACCTTTGGGATCAAGAATGATTTGAAAGTAGAAAAGAAACAATACATATTAAAAAACTCAGGTATAATTTTTCTTTGTTCTGCTTATAATTTCAGTCAATTCTGTGGAAAATACTGTTCTCTTTAATGACAACATTTACAGATCTCAATCTGTTTTGTATGGAGAAAACAGCAGATATTATGCAATATCTGTTCTGCTTAGCTCAGAGACTGCTGCTGAAATTAATACAGTTTTAGAATCAATCTAACACACACATTTACTGTACTAAAACAAAGCAAAGTTAGCAGGTATTGCCTGTGTTGTTATAAGCTTGTATGCCTAATTCTACACAGCACATTTTGGGGTTGTTGCACCTTCAACTTTTAGGTAGCTTCCACACTGAAGTCACTGAGGAGTTCTTAAAAGCTGATTTTATCATATGAATCTCTGATAGCTTCTCAGTGGCAACCAGCACATTTACACCCTGTATGTTTGTAAATAAGTGTCTGTGTGTAGGGTCTAATGCAAAGTTTTCTGGAGACTTTCTTTTGACTTCAGTGGGTATTTGAATTGGGTCCATAGTGCATATAATGTATCTGGCAATAATTCAGTTGTAAAATCTTACAGATGCCAAGAAAATCAAGTGAATGATCCATTTTTGCTGTGCCTGCCACATTTATGGTTGAATGTAACTTGTAGATACATAATGACAGTGGAAAACAGGTACAGATCATAAATGAGTAATTTTTTGGGTCAGTATTGGTGGCTGTGGCAAAACTGATTGTCATATAGTGGTTTGTCAGGCATACTATGCATCTCCTTATTGTAAGAAGAAGAAAAAAAGCATTTGGTAAAGAATAAATAAGCAGGCTTCATTTTTCCTAAGGGATTCAGGCAAAGATAAATAAAGTTAGAAGCAATTATTTTATTGTATGCTAAATTGGAACTTCAGCACCGTTGTTCCTCCCCCTTCCCCCTTTCTAGCTTCCAAACTGACAAAACAGCTGCTCAGAATCTGCATCTTCCCCATTTATCAATGTTTCCAGAAACAATGTTTTAATTGCCATGGGAAATGCTCATTTGCTTAGGTTCATGTGGGATCAGAAGGCTAAGTTGGCAATGAAATGTAATATGGTATTGTGGAGAAAACAGGTCTGGAGTTGAAAAGCACTCACAGGTAGGTAGGAGGATTCTAAATCTAAATATGTATATATCTGCTATATCTGTATATAATTTGTATCTGTATGTCTTCTATATGTATAAAATAAGGATGATATTAAAACTTCAAATTTCCTGTTTGAATTCTCCTAACTTATCAGCCTCTGTCCTTAGATGGTGAATGAATTGGGGCAGACTTTGACTGAATATCTGCAAAACACCCAGGACATTGTGGACGCCACTATAACAGACAGGTCCTCATTGTCATCTCTTGGGCTCTGGGTAGCAGAAGAGGGAAAAAGAGAATTGTATTTCCTTTCCAGACATGAAAGGGAGACGAATTATATCCTGAAAGCAAAAAAAAAAAAAAAAAAAAAAGTTGGGGGGTGGGGGGGAATGGGATGGGAGAGTTAGAGGGAAGTTGTTTTGGACATCCAACAAAATTGTAAAATATCTAGTGTGATTTCTAATTGTTAGAGAATTTAGAAAGTTTGTATTGTTGCCTGTGTGGTTTACGTAGGCAACATATCAGCCAAAAGGACAGAAAAGTCTGTAAACTTCAAATGATAGTTTTCTTCAGGCTGTCCTGTCACAAACAAAGATGTTTGTTTCTTGCTATAACACACAAGAATATGCAAACATAGAGGGTGCATCCACATATGCAAGCATGTGCACTTTCAGCTGGGGCTTTTCACTGCTCAGGAGGGGTGGGTCCCCTGGTCCCCACACAGTGCAGCCCCACCCCTTACACAGCACATGGAATGTCCACCCCCCTGCAAGGCTTCAGCTCCCCCCTGGAGGGCCACAGCCCCTATCCCCCACGGGGGCACAGTCCCCCCGGAGGGCCACAGCCCCCCCGCACAGGGCCCATAACTTACCTCCTGCAGCCACAGCAGTGGGAGTGGGGTGCTCTGAGCCTGCTACTGCCAGCTCCCAGCTCTCAGGGACTGCACGTTGAGCCCAGCCAGGTCCTGCTGGCACTAGGGCCGCTTGGGCTGCCTAACCAGGCTGGTCCCAGCTGGGCTTGGCATGTGGTCCCTGCATGCTGCACCGGGTCCTGCTACCATGGGACTGGCCTGGCTGGGTAGCACGTGTGGCTCCAGTGCTGGCAGGGCCCAGCTGGGCTCGGCGCGCTGTCCCTGTATGCCGCACTGGGTCCTGCCTCTGGTGGCAGCACTGCCTGCCCTGCTGTGCCTGCAGTGAGGTGGGACATGGCAGGACCCAGCCCAGTGTGGCTCACTTGTCCGGCTTTGCACCAGAGTGGGTTGCATGGCTTTGGGAGGCACAGCTCCTGCGCATGCCTCCTGGAGCTATGCGACCCACTGCGGTGCAAAGCCAGATTAGCGAGCTGCACCAGGCTGGGCCGGGTCCTGCCGTGCACCACCAGCTTTACTGCAGGTGCTCTGGCCACTCGCCCCACCACCCCAGAGCCCCGCAAGGGCTACTATGCCTCCGGGTATGGCTCTGGGGCTGCCACACACCTGCCCCCCCATCTCGCCCCTGCGGCCCCAGCGTCATCAGGCAGCATGGCTGTGTCGCTTCTACAGGCACAGCAGGCTGTGACGCAGCACTTGTGATCCAGACTACTACATGCCAAATGGACATGTCCTCACTCATCCAAGGCCGTGCACTAGCGGGCCAGGCCGGGTCCATTCTGCATGTAGGAGCCCAGGTCACACAGTGCTGCGTCACTACCCACTGTGCCTGCAGCAGAGCCACAGCCATGCTGCTGCCTGCCACTGGCTCTGTGGTGGCTGGGTTGGGGGGGCAGGCATGTGGCAGCCCCCGCTCAAGCCCCTCCATGTCCCCACACACTGGGATACCCACCCCCCCACTCCCCCGACACCCTCATCTACCCACCATAGCCCCCAAGAATCCCCACTCCCAACATCCCCCCAACATCCCCCTGCCATTACCCACACCCATTCATGCCCACCCACACCCATAACCCCCCCACCCCATTCCCTAACTTACCTTAGACAGCATCGGGGGCAGGAGCAGCACCAGAGACACTCTGGCCATAACCAGAGTCTCTCTCCTGGAGGACTGACTCCCATGTTGCCTCCAGGCATGGTCTGTGCCTTGCCCTGCTCTTCTGCAGAGCCCTGGGTATCCAGGGATCTAATTTTGTCCTCATACTACAAACTTGCAGCATAGGGAACTTTTTTTGTTCCCACATGTGCCTCTTGCAGCGTCTCAAAGGCATTTGAGATGCTGCAAGAGGCACATGCGCCCAGAGAGGGTAAATGTGAAAATGTCTCAAAATGTGTGGCAATGTGCCATAGCTTGTAGTAGTTGCCTGAAGTTGTTAACAATGTGTGCACACTTGAGTGCTGGGAAAAATGTTACTAAAAAAAAAAAAGAAATAAAAATATATAACATGTAGCAAGTTTATTAGAATTTGTGGCAGCTGGGGACCCATGACACAGATCCACAGATGGACTTATGGAGAATTTAGGTACCTACATCCCTGAATACAATCTGTAGGCTACAGCTCCAACTTTTTAGGTATGCTGAAAGTCCTTAGGCACCTAAGTGTTCACCAGTAAATTTCTCATAGATATCCAGACTTCAGCTTCAGCATGTGGATAGTCAATCTGAGCAGACTGAATACCTGGGCAACTTTCTTACCTGGGGAGGCTGTTTTAGGACCCTCCCCC
>NW_005841860.1:2404698-2421377 GCF_000455745.1 Alligator sinensis | reverse complement strand
CCCCCCAAATTAGGCTACCACCTGCCTTTAAATTTCTTGCAGGGCCCAGTCCAGTAGTTGTTCTCCAACATGTCCTGACAGACTTATTTCAGCCCAAAAGACAGCAGCAATGGCCACGTTTGCTTGAAACCATGGCTGAAGGAGCCCAACTTGTATATATTAGTTCAGTGGTTAGGGTACTCACTTGGGGATGGGTGAAGTACCAGGCTTCCTGCTCCCAGGACTGTTTTTTGCTTCTTTTTTTTTTTTTTTTTTTTGCGGGGGGGGGGCAAGGAATATTAAGTTTTTTCATTAAATGTAAGATACAGAAACAGCCGTGGGAGTAGAGATTGGAACCCAGTGCTGCGTATATACGTGCTCGGAGATGTGGGGGGAGGGAGGGGGGGGGGGCATTTTAATTAGAACAGTTCCCGGACAGTCACTTTACTTAAAATGGCTCACCATCACATGTATTAAGACTCCCACATTTCAAAATGGCCAGGGGGATGCTTTAACTTAAGCTCATGCAACAAGATTTAATTAAAGTACCCCTGTGGCCATTTGAAACGTGGGGGAGCGCTTAATACATCTGACAAGGCTATGCTGGAGCATTTTAATTAGAATGCAGAGAAAGATTTGATTAATCGATACTGTTCGAGTCTAATTAGAATGCATCCGAGTATATAGGCATCCCAGGTTTCTGCCTCCTCCTCCTCCCAGGTGTGTGCCCTAGCCACAGTGACACACTTCTCCTTGTGCTCCTGCTCTCTGGCCTAATGGATCTTGAATTCTTGACTGCACAGTGGTACAGCTTCAGCAGAAGAGGTGGAGAATATGTCCTCTGTTCTGTAGTCAGTCTAGCTAATAGCCTAGCAGTCAAAGCACTCTCTTGGAAGATGAGACATCTACATTTGAACCCTATCATACTAAGGAGAGCTTTCCTCTTCGTATATGATTGCTCTCATCACTACACTATTATAGTAGAAGGGGCATAATCTCCTCCTGACCATAAAGAATGAGCTAGTTGCCCATTTCCAAAAGATGACATCAGTGGCTAACCCTGGACAAGGGTTCCTGGCTGCGAATTCTGATGCGAACTTGCTCCCTCCCTGGAGCACAGAATTAGGTTCCGAAATCAGTGTTCTTGTCCTTTCCTATGGTCTATTTTAGTAGTTTAGGTTTGCCCCAGCTAGCATGCATGCTGTTTGTGAATCCTTTTCTGAGGTGCCCAGTTCTCTGTGGTTATTTCATGGTGAACTTAAAGGGAATCTACTCTGGAAGCAGATTCCAGCATCTAGGCATGGTGCAATGCTCAACATCACTGCACATATATACTTCTTGGATGTATCCTCAGGTGAATTGTGATATTTGAATGACTGCTAGACACTTGATCAGGATAGCCAGTCCTTCCACAGAGACTTAGGAACAGAACAACTGACAGTCTCCTTCATAGATATTTTAATATATCATATTTGATATAGGATCAACCCCCCAAATAATGACAGCAGCTATGATTGTATGGCTTAAAGGGATTTTTTTTGCTCTTAAAAAGATTACAGTTTGTATTCATGAATGGTAAACAGTATCTCAGTATCCCATTTTCTATATAAAACATACAGATATCACAGCTTACAGGCGCATTTTTTCCTTAAACAAATAGAAAATAATTATACAGTTTTCTGGGGATAGTTTAATCCAGCCCCTAAAAAACTATTAAACTATGTGAGAAGTGTTATTCCTGACCTACTCCTTTTGTATAGGTCAGGTCATCCATTTACTTTTGGGACAGCTATTCAAGTCTTCCTTGAAATGGTGGTGACCATCATTAATATTAGACAGCTTTTTCTATAGACTTTTTGAAGTAAAGTCATTAAGATCAAGTCCCTACTGGGGGGACACTACTCCAGATGTGGCCTCACCAGTGCCAAATAGAGGGGAATAATCACTTCCCTTGTTCTGCTGGCAACACTCTTACAAATGCAACGCGATGTGCTGTTAGCCTTCTTCACAACAAGGGCACACTCTTCTGGTACTGCATCTTAATGCTAAATATCCATTTCCAGAGCTGTCAGCCTAGTCCTGTTTTCCAGCACTGTATTAGCACATTAAAATGTTACCACTACCCAATTATTTTAATAACATATCCTAATTGTAATTTATGCCTTCATTGGAAACCCTAGCAAGACATTTTTTGATATGGGCTATATTATGGACACTTGGCGTGGGATGTATTTCATGTCATACTCAATTACTTGCCATTGGAGTTGAAAATGGCAGTGATCAAAGGTCACATTTTAACACCATGAAATGTAAACTAACCTGTTTAATTGAAACAGCTTGTTTTTAATGCTAGGATTAATGTTTTCCTTTAAATATTACATCTCCTTCCAAACTGGCTTTGTCTGTTTCCATTTGGTAAACTGTGAACATTAACTCTTTATTTTTGCTTGTTCTAAAAGAAACTAAGACTTGTGCAGTTGACTTAGTTCTTGTCATAAGCGTCATCAGACTTAACATTGCACAGTTGTAGGGACAGGGTAGTAATCCTCTATAGATAAGTTACAAAATATTGCAAGTCTATCCATTTGTAGTGGTTTAGGTTAAAACATTATTACTTTCTCTATGGGCATGTCTGCACATATATTTATGTCGACTTAAATTTACTTGGGAACAGCCTGGCATCTACACTTGCAGGCGTTAAAGTGCATTAACACTGTGTGGACTGACTTGGGTCTAAGGTTAGTCCCAAGTCAGTCCACACACACAGCGTTACTGTGCAGTAAGGTGCTTACAAGTTCATTACAATGCAGCAACTAATCGGGCATAAATATGATACCTATATGATGCACGTGTACATGCACACCCGAACTGTGCAGTAATTTCAGTTACTGCTCAGTAAATGCACACATGTAGATGCACCCAATGTGGAGAAAGTAAAAAGAAAAAAGAAAAAAGAAACAGCAAAAAATCTCATGGAGAATCCAGGTAACATTCTCCTTAAATCTGGTGGACAAAGTTTAGGTCTGGATCATTTGATATATCATTTCTCCATGGCCCAGTTGAATGGTAAGTGGAGAACTGAGAAGAGATTTTTGATCTTTCTAAAGAGAAGGAACTGTGGGATTGGGTTGGCACCTTCTACAAAGTCTCTGCAATAGCCTTGGACTGCTATGCTTTCAGAAGCTCCAGTTCACAGCAGTACTGAAGCAAATGCTCAGGTTCAGGCATCTGAATAATCCCATTGATTCAGTGAAAGCTTAGAATATGTTTTAATGCTTTTCAGCATAATCGATGAGGATTGTTTGAATCTTACCTGGTACTAGCCCATTTCATTAATGTTCTTTGCTCCTAGCACCATAGGAATTCATACAAGTTTATAGCCGTTCTGAAAATGATTTGATTCGTGGCTCTGTGCTATGGAAAAGCCTTCATAGCCCAATTAGCGAGAACAAGAAAAAATCTTAAATTTGATGTCTATTTAGTAGAAAGAAATTGTATCTGCCATTTTATGTCTTTTATTTCATAGTACACAGTTCCTGTCATAAGAGGTATGTTAGTTGCCTCTTTTAAAGATTTTTTTTTTCTTATTTAGTTTTCTGTGCTCTATTTAAATTCTGAGTAAAACTCGGAAGACTCATAATCCTACTTGCATTATGATTTGTGGTAACAGTTAGATTTAATCAAAATATGACAGATTAAGCTATACTCAAAATTACTAAACTTTTTGCTAAATATATATATATTTATATAACATGCATTATCTAAAATCAACCTGATATTTAGTTTTAATTTTAAAATAATCAGCAACACATTTGGATCTGTTAAAATTAAACAGATACATGTAGGCACTTCTTTCAAGAGTTGAAGGTAATTAAGGTGAGGGATTGTTTCAATATTGCACCGTATGCATAAGATAGGACTATTTGAGTGCAGTTTATAAGTTGGCCAGAAGCAAGGTAATATAATTACAGTGCATTCGAAATTAAATGTTAAAATGGAAGCATTTAAATTGGGAAAACTATTATGTTGGACTTGTGTTATTAATCTTCAAGAGGTATGGCAAAGGGATTTTAAATGAGTTTTAAATGCAAAACAAAGATTGACGAACTGTCTTTTCTTTGGTTCTCCAGGCAGAAAAGCATGCAAGAATGTTGATGTGCAAGAATGTCCCAACAGGTTCAGCTGGGGAATAAAGACAAGTTTGCACATGGCTAACTTTGCTTTCCTGTGGGAGGTTCATTATTTCCTATGGGAGTTTCATTATTTCCTGATTTTTGTCTAAAGTCGTAAACCAAGCTTCAGATCCACAAACTGGAATCTTTGAAGCTTGATTCTTAGTTGTTGTGTGTTACTGTTTAAATATAAGACTATGATCTGAACAGGTCATTTGGCCCTACCAAAAGATACAAACATTGTTATTTTCCTTTGTCAACCAATTCTGAATTAATTGCCTTATCCTAATTTGTATGGCGCTGTTTTTATAAGTTGATTGGAGCAACAGGGATACATTAGTATCCCGGTCTTCTGTGGCAGAGATGCATTTTAATACACTGATGTAATTATTATGTAGTACTAGTTTGTGATTTAAGCCTTCCTTAATTGTTCACCTGAGAGCATGTCCCTTCAGTACTTATAACAAATGCAGAAATGTGACAGCAACAGAATTCATCAGTAGTTGCCTAAAGCTCACTATGGGCTATAACTGAGCCAGTGAAGCAAAGAATTTCAGATTATAATATCTCAAAGCTTCTTTTTGATGGAAATTGTATAATTTAATGTCATGTGAATGTGTAATATAATAAAACATTAAAAAGAAATCAAATATTGATTAAATAGATTCAGCCAACCATAACCACAAATGTATTCAATTAGAGATTTGAAAGTTCAGTGCTGTTTTTAGTCATATACTTATGACTAAAAACCTCACTGCATATCAAAGTGCAGGACCTTTTGATCTCTATATATAGAGGACTTGAATCTTAGTATATCCTGCATGAATTCTTTTGTGATAAACATGGAGGAATGGGAATTTAGTGTCTTGGGGAAGACAAAAGAGTTGAGAGAGATTCAACATAAAGAATACTGCTTCCATGATAGAAGATTGTCCACTAGTGGTTTGGCAACATATGCAGAGGTATAGTATTAAAGCTAGACAACCTCTATTTATTGCATAGTTGGCAGTTGTCCTTTTAAAGGCAAAAAAAAACAATAATGAGTAGTGTGAAGGGAAAGTTCATTTTCATACAAAATTTATTATTAGAGAAGGCCACAAAAGAGAAATAAATCAGGGCAAACCCACTGACTTATGCCAACTTTTTTGTAGTATAAGCAGGTGATGACTTCTCCTTCTGGTTTTTAAATACTGCTGTAAGCTATCTGTAAATAGGGAGGCTAATTTAAGGGCTTGCATGATGACAGTAGAAAACAGAGCATAGAGAGAAATCTAGGTCTCTTGCTTCTCATCTAATCACAAGGCTTCTTATAGCATTGAAGAAGTGCTGCAGCCCAGCAAAGCATGTTTTCTTAGGCAATGTGCTTCTAGAAACCCAGGGAGGTCAAGGTTTGATTGTTTATCTGAGGGATGCCTTGCTATATCTCAGTTTCCTATGTTAAACCATCCATGTTTGTACCAGTTTCAAAATCTTTTATCTTATCGTCAAACCAAATTCTTAATTATTCCTTCTGAACACAGTGGTAGCTTACCTATTCTTTTTGAGTAAGAAATTTAGGATTTATCTGTGCCAAAATTAGAATGAGATTGTAAACCACGCTGGACCTGTTTTTAATATCAGACATCATGGTTTAATTTATGAGATCGCTATGAAATAGACTTTACAATCAATGAATCATGTATAAGGAAGAAGGCTAGCTAAGTACTTTTAATGCCCCAACAAAACTAATGCAATATCTTGACCCTGAGCCTTGGATAGAGCAAGTATGTGGCTACTGTAGTAGAAAAGCCTGTAGATAGACTTACCACCAAATTAAAGCAGGAAACTGGTGTATACAGAACATGAGAAAGCAGAGGCCTGATACCAGTCAGGGTGTGGCAAGAGGAAATCAAGTGACTGTTTTTATTGTACAATCATAACCTCAAGATTTGTGAGCTTTTTCAGGCCTGTTCTAAACTCTCAAGATTTCAGTGCCACAGCTATGCAAGTGACAGGAAATAAAGGAGTTAGGTCTCCTATTAGAAATGACCTTTCTCAAGCTATTTACACCTATTGCTCTTGTTATGCATAGTGAAAAGTTTCATAAGTATTCATTGAATTTGGGTACCTTCGTTTGGAAGAACTCAACTTAATCCTCCATGGACATAATATTCAGCTGCATTGAATGCTCTCAGCGTCCACTGATATATTTTACGTTCTAACTCTGGGGTGCTTTGATCTGAGCAGCAGAGAAGTAGCGCAGAAATCCACACAGGATCCACGGCCTAGAACTCTCTCCTGGATGTGGAAATCTGTCCCTTTTCTTTAAAGAACTGCTTCAGGCTTACTCTTTTAATTTAAAGTGCAGAGAGCAGAGTGTATGGGGTGACGGATGTCATGGCCCTCATATATGTAATAGCCTTTCAGTGAGATCTATCTCCAGAATAGAGGGCAAGATTTCTTACCCTTAAATCTACATATGGACTTTAGGCAAGCTTTTGCAAAATCATGTACAGGAAATGTCTACACCACACTCATGTACGTATGGATGTACTATCCAAGACTCAGGGTCAAGATATTGCATTAGTTTTGTTGTTCCAGGCAGCAGCGCCCTCAAGCACTCATCTGCTCAGTAAAGCCTATGTCCTGAACCAAGGGCAGTGTGGTTGCAATCCTATGCTGCTGTAGGCCTTTTATTACTAGGCCTCTTTCAGTGCCAGTGCTGAGCAGGCATAGCCATACTCGGTTCAGGAGGTAGTCTGTGGTGCAGTGTTTGAGAACCCTTCCCCAGCATGCTAATTCTTCAATGTGGACAAACCTTAAATGATTCGGAGTACAGGCTGTGGTGGGCCAGTAGGGGGTGCTCCTGTGTTGAGCCACTCACCTCAGTGTGCCCGACCACCTTCCAGGCTCTGAGTGCCTCCCTGGGGGCGCCTCACATCTGGCCAATCCCCTTCCTGGAGCACCCACCTGCTAGCCTGGGGGTTCCACTGCCACCACTCAGGGCTGGGCTTGATTCTGGCTCTGTGCACCCTGGGAAACATAGGCCTAGTAGCCCTCAAGGGTGCTTGATTCACTTCAAGAACTTGGGATGCTTCTCTCGGTCAGAAGCACAAGTAGTGGTCTCCCTTAGTCAGCCGAACCAAGGGGACCCCAAGGCATAATCTAGACCCACACCCAATAAGTCTCCCACACTAGGTACAAAGGTGAACTTTATTGGTTACAAGGGGTAGGGTTGGAATAGGGTACAGGGTAGGGCAATATCAGAGAAATCCCATAGGGCAAACTCCCATGGCTGGGTAGCCTTTGATCATGCATCTGAGTTGCTGCAAGCTATATATCTAGTTAGATCTCAGGTACATTACTCACAAGTATCATCCAGAGGCTGGTGGAGATTCCCTCTGGAGGCAGGCAGTTCCTTAATCACGAGTTTTGAGAGAGAGCAATGGTTCAGCTCTGCTCTCTCTCTGAGTCTCCCGCATGGCTGCTGCCCCCTCCTCCTGGGCAGTCCTAAACTTATGTAGCCCTTGTGACCTCATTTACCTGGTCCAATGGAGGCCAGAACCTGTTGGCTGTCAGCCAACCAATTTGAAATGCATCACTAGTTGCTGGGCAGACTTGCAGTTCCTAGCTCCCCAGGGAGCAAGCCCCTCACCCAGTTATGTGATACCAGTCACGTAGGCAGAGGGAGCAAGTTTCCCTCCTCCCTCAGGGATGTATCCATCCCAGGTTACCTAAAGAAATAGGGTAAGGTGTGTATCCTCTGCTGGGCCCATCCTAACCAAATTGTCACAGAGCAGAGTTTTTGGGGAGAAACAGAGGTGGCCTTCTGCCACACAGGCCCCACTGAAAGTTAATATAATTTGTGCTAGCAAGTCGCTTAGGCCCCCGGCAAACCTAACATTGTCAAATTAACAGTACCCTAAATTGTAACATGCCACATGTCCAAGCAATTTATGGCACTGTAAAGTGGCAAACTGGTCAGAAAGATGTTTAGTGTGGAGCATCTTTATGGCTGGTTTGTATTGCATTCTAATTTGAATATGTGGCATGTAGCAGGTGGGATCCAAAGGTGGGGGAGTGGCTCTCGCCCCTCAGGCTCCCTATATGCCTAGTCCTTTAAAGGTGCCCTGTGCAGCCCCTATACCAGGTTGCACCAGCATGCCTTTCAAGGTTCAGGTGTCCAATGTGAAAGTGTGGCCATGCAGACCAGCATGGTGGAACTGTCAGGCTGTACCAACACAATCTTCACCTTGCAAGCATCTAGACCTTTAAAGGTTCACCTGTGTCGCCCAATTCAGTGGGGAGAGGAGGGTGGAAATCTAGGAACCAGCAAGGTGAAAGGGTGCTGGTGGAAGCACAGCTTCAGGGGCTGGTCCCCCAGTCCCCAATGCTGTGCTTCCCTCTGTACATTTTAAAGGTCTGGTTTCCCAAAATCACACAGCCTACCATGTATGTCTGGCTTGACTAGACGTGTTTTTTGGGATCTGGGATAACATACCTCAGATTCCAGTTGTGCAATTAAATTAACATCTGCCAACACCCATCATGTACTCTTGATAGTTTTACTTTTAATGTCTTCCCTAAAGACTTTTAATGTCTTCCCTTCCCCATTCCATCATCCCCAAATTTTTTACTCGGGGCATAATATTGTACCACAAAAATTCCCATTTCAAACAGTTGGGAAGTAAAGTAGCTAGGGCTGAACTCTGCCATCAGGAAGTTAGTGCTCAAAATACAAGAAATCCTCAGGTTTACCAGATGGCCTAATGCAAGCTCTACAATTTAAATACATGCAAACTTCTCTCATAAGAGGTTAATTACAAATTTTAAAAGCTACACCCAATTGTTCTCTTGTTGTTAATTAGCCAGTCCAGTTTTGCTAAAGTGTTACTGTGATAAATGAAAACATTCATTTAAAATAGAAATAATAAGAGTGGTTTCTTGTCCTTGTTCTCCTCCTATTCCCAGCTGTAAAATGCCACTCTCTTTAACAAATAGGTTTATGCAAAGTAAAAGTAGTGGTTATCTTGTGGTCTGGGAAGGAAGGAATGTTACTTGTGACAGCATTTGCACAAGGCAGTGTTAGAGCTTACTGCTTAAATGACATTTTTAGAGAAACTGTTTTCCAGAGGCAGCTTTTCAAGGGTGACAAAAAGCAGTGAAAGTCTATAGTATCAATTTGGGCTGTGCAGCTTTAAGAAAGAAGGGTTCTCTCACACTTCTTTTAAACTAGATACAATTCTGATATATAACAGAATTTGTAGTACAATTTTATGGTGAATAAAATTATTAAAAAACATGGTGTTCTACATTTGTTCCTCAGTGGTTTTCTATTCAGTGTGTTGATTTCAAAGTTAAAGAAAGCTTTTCTAAAAATCCCATAAATTCACCCTGAAATCAGAGGGTCAATTCTATTTTGCATATGATCACTAATAATAAGTACTGCTGACCCAAGTAGACCATTAAGGGCATGTTTAAAAAGATATTAAGGCTTGAATCTGAAGTCAGGCTTAACCTGCCCAAGCCATATGAGTTGCCCTTTCCCCTGTCTGTGTCATACCTTGTGCCTCACTAAAGCTTTCTACCCAGTGCAGGTTATTGTTTGAATTTAGGATTAAGATATATCCCAGGTTCCCTTTGAAGACCTTCTAGGAATTTGTCTACAGACTACTTGCCACTCCTTCTAGGCCTCTGCTTACTGGGAAATAGACAGAGAATATGGGGTACAGAAGGGCTGGGAGTTAAGAACAGGGCTTTGTGGGATTGTTGCTGGCAGGTTTCCTTTGCTCAACGTCTGCAACATTGAGGTCGGTTCCAAATACAGGGCAGACTAGGAGGAGAGGGGGAGCAGGGTAAATCTTATACCAGTAAGTCCATCATGACTTCCTGGATCAGGCTTGACAGCCACAAAGGGTTGACCTTAGGTAGATATGTAAATAGTTCATAACGTTGGACTTGATGATGACCATGAGGTTGACCTAACTCTGAGTTGCATGTCTATAACCGTTTATCTTTATTCCATCAGTAGGGCCTGTGGGTTCTCATGAATGTGACTAGCACTTTAATAAACAAGCCATTCTGTTGATAATTCTCAAGACAATATAGAGCTTTTCTCATTCTTGGCTCTCTGCAACTGGTAGGAGTAAAATCAGAAAAATCTTGTTTTAATTTCTGAAGTGAGCAGATAACATTCTTGGTATGTGCTAGGAGCAGACCTGGGGAGTAAGAAAGTGCCGTGCTTACTTAGCCACTTTACAACATAGAGCTGTGCTTTATATAAATATAAATGGTCTCCATGCTGCAGTTGGAAGGACACCATTCAGAACTGTTCAGATGTTTGTGGGCATGGATTCTCATTTTACCTATCCTATCTACTTAATGAATATATCAGACACCTGTCCTCAATCTCATTAACCTATCCTCAGTCTCATGGCCTGGTCCTTTTCTCTGTTCCCTAACAAAGAACTTCCCCTAATCAGAGAGCAGCCTGATATTCCCTTAAAAACAAATACATACATGAAAATTAGAGAAGCAAGGGGCAACTATTTTCAATAACACATTCTCCCAATGTCAGAGGGGAAACCTGGAGAGCAGCATCACTTGTGCAACTTTATTTTCCTCCACTTTCATACAGAGACATAGGGCCTAGACAGAACATGCTTATATCAATGCACATAACATTGGATCAAACACATGACTCACTCTCCTTAGGTAGGTGCATCCTATGGACATTATTATAGCTCCTTACCACTGGCTGGTAGAGGACCAGGTAGTGGCTTATTTACCAAGAGCAAATGACTACTGTGTCATTTGCAGACACAACTCCTAAACCAGTGCAACTTACCCCAGTTTTTTTTCTCCACTCCCTTTTTCTACCAACATCCACATCAGTTATGTTAACAAAAGTATGTTCTGTATACAGGGCCTTAGATGTCCAGGTTTACGCTAGTATAATTCTATCAAAAGCAATGCTGACTTCCTTACATAAGAGGTTTTCAGTACTTTTTTTTGTTTTGTTTTGTTTTTCTAAACAGAGGAAAGAGTTAAAAATAAAAAAATTACTAATTATTCTATTAGAAGGAAGTAATTAGAAAAAGGTAATATGTATATAACATGTATGTATGACGACAGTTCTGCCTATGCCATAGCAAATCCCAGACAAGAACATATTAGGGTGTAAGGCCAGAATCAATCAAATGTCTTAAGATTTATTCTTGGGATTCCTGTTTAAGAATTCAAAACTCTGTACACTTAGCGTGATATGAAAAGGCAACGGTCCTTGTTATAAAGCACTCAATTTATTGGCCACAAAGGGTTAACCTGATGCTGCAGAGGACGATGATGCATTCCAAATAAAAGAACAAATGCCTAGAAATAGATCCCTTGCAGATAAACTGTATTAGACTGGAAACACATCTGTCAAGTGTCAGCTGCTGAGACCTTGCAGCTATCCAAAACCAATCAAGTGTCCGTATAATCCATTGTGGTATACAGAGTTCAACTCTTAAGTCTATGTAATTATGAGGCCAATTCCATGAGCCACACAAACAAACATTTGTGCGTGCTTGTAAGCATGACAATGCTATAAGTGAAATTTGAAATAAAGACATTTAGGTTTTATGAGACTGTGCATGCTAGCACATTAAGCTGGTCATTACTGTGTAGTATCCCAGAGGATCTGTAAACATCTAGACATTGTATTTGATAAGTGCTTTGGGTTTTGTTTTGTTTTGTTTTTTGAGCATAAGAGATCTTACAAATGAAAATGATGGTCTCAACACTTATGTAAAATAGAGCTAAAATTATTCAAAACACATGCATTGTTGCATGTACTTTTTTTTCCTACCTTCAAAGAAATGTTGGTATAAGTTCTTTTGTGGCTGAATAGAATGACTTGGGTGACTAATGGGATCCAGATCAATTTAAGTCTAGATTCCAGTTCCAGTATATCCCTTGTCAGATGTGTGCAAAAGTCATTACTATCAGCTGTTTTGCAGTCTTAGTCAAGGTCATTCTATACATCAAAAAATGAACAGCTTGACAGGAACACCCCATGCTCCCAGTTCTGCTTTATTTTTCTGCTACAGACCTGCTACATGACCTTAGGCAGGTCACTTCATCTCAGAGCCCACATCCAGATGAGCACAGTCTTGCGGTATGTGGTGCTGTATGTGTCTGTAGACATCTGTATGTACATCTGTAGTGTTACATACTTCATGTTCAGCTGTTTTCCACACTGCAAGGAAGCAGCGTGGACATAGTTTTTGACCCCTGATTATCCAGAGGGCAAAAAAACCTGTGCAAAAAAAAGTGGAACAGCACATGTGAGGGCAATATATGCCACTCACTCAAAACCAGAGCCTGGCCAGCTGGAGCCATGTTGCAGCTGCTGGCCAGGCTCTGAGTGGCACAATCTCCACTGCTGCAGCCCCAGGAGGCCCCCAGGTAAGGCTGCTGGCATCAGCCCGGTGCTGACCCCAGCCTCCTGTACCCCACCCTAGGTAACTTGCTGTACACCAAAGGTTATGTGGCATGGGCATTCCCTGGGGACAACTAGTGACAGCACAAGGTGCACTGCTCTAGATGTCCCCAGAGAAGCAAACAGTTCCCTGTCAAAGCTGACAGGATCCAGGGGCAGTAGGACCCAGAGGGAGCCCTCAGCAGGCTTGAGTAGCCCAGCCCCGCCCACCCCCAGCCAGTTCCCTGCTTTCCTGCCCCTGCCCTGCTCAGCATCATGTGGCTGTGGCTCCTGGCTGCATCCCCCAGACTGTGGAGCACAGGACAACATGGGGGGGCGGGGAGTGTGTGTGTGTATGTGTGTGCATATGCGTGCACATGTCTGCAGGCACAGGGGCAGAGTATATGTGTTCGTAGGGTCAGTCCCACATGCACACCCCACCATACACATGCAACCACACCTCACCTCGCACTGCTATACACAAACCTCAGCCACCCTCCCCCCATACCCACCCACACCCCACATGCTCCCTCACCCCACATACTCACACACCCACAACCCCCACAGACCCATACCCACCCCCACAATATACAGCGAGTAAGACTTCATTTTAGGTTATTGTACAGTCACCTCTGTGTACACTACACAAACGCATGTAAATCAGGAGAAAATGTTTTTTGGAATCAAATTAATGAATGTTGTAGATGTTTGATTTTTAGAATGTAATTGGGTATTTTTCTGGTTCTCAGATGGCAAACCCCTTGCTTAAAGAAGTACTGCCTGGGGCAAGGGGAGGCACTTCTGGTGGTAAAAGTCAGAGGTTAGGGGGCAGGACTTCCAGTCACAAGATGGTGACCGGGGCAGGGCACCTGTCAAGGGGCAGAGCTACCCATGTGGCCCTCAACAGCTTGCCAACATTCTGTAAGTAGGGTCTGCCCAAAATAATTACCTGCCCCTGATCAAACATCATAATCCAGACTGATGCTGAAATCATGAGAGCAAATTTCATTTCAAAATAGGTAAATGTTTAACCACAGTCTTAACAATGGACCTCAAAGAAGTTAGTTTTTAATGAATACACATCACTTGCAATGATATTCTTCTGGGAATGAGGAAAAATGTTTTATAACTCTTTTAACAGTCATTAGTATTGCATTTTAGAACATAAGTACATGTGCATAAGATATAACAACCTAGCAGATCATTCTTGCTGAGTTTGGATTCTGTGCAAAGCAAAAATGTTCTGCCTATTTATAACAATGAACATGCATATAATTTGTAAGTAAAAGACATATTAGTGAGAATGCAGATATAAAAACAAGATTCTAAATGGGTTGTTTTGTGTATGGGTGTTTCCATGGTTACCCAATTATAGTTTTATGATTTTAAAACATACTAGAGTTTAAAAGCCTTGAGAACTTTTTAATAAATTACTCTAACCATTACTAATTAAATATTTTGCAATCATAGTAAGTGCTTTAGAGTAAGGACAAATAGAGTAATATTTCAGTTTCCATAGCTGCTTTTACAGACATCCCTTCTGCAGTTTTGCAAGACTTAACACATTGCTCTGATTATAAGTTGAAACCTACATTTTCAGATTCAATTTTAGGAAAAACACAAATTAAATTGAAACACTAGTAAACTGACATTTGCCTTTGATTCAGGAAATGCAGCCACATGCCTCCAGTGGCTCAGGCCAGGAGCTCGGGGGCCAGAACATGGCTCTCTGGCATTTAGTCAGCATGGGCTCTGTGTTTGCTTCCTTTTCCTGCTGCCCTTGAGGTCTTTAGGATTTGCAGTTCAGAATCACACCAGCAGGGCTCTGCAGGTTTGCTTGTCACTTCCTTTTCCTGCTTCCAGGTGCCTCTGGAATTTGTAGTCCACAGTTGTAGCCAGCAGTAAGCAGGGGGAAGGGGTGTTTATCTCCCCTCCCTGGCCCCAGACCTCAGCTGGGGTTTGCCTTGAGGGGGCAATCCCTCCCCACTCAGCAGACTGGGCTCCCCACCCCACAGAACTGCTCAGTATTTTTTAATGGTTAGCAAGACTGGCGCTTTCCAGTAAAAAACAATGATTTGACTCTTCAGACAGACATGTTGTTTTCTTTAAATGCCAGTTGTCTCTGACCCTTGTGAACAGTGTCAATAGTGATCACATGCCTTACCATTTTTCTGCTGTCAGCAAATATCTGTGAAATATCCTGCCAAAGTACATGCCTTCTCTTCCTCCAGTGCAGGTCCCCATAGAGGGTGACAACCTATAGTTGCTATCATTTTTCTCCATTTGCTGAAGTGACAGAGGTCTGCATGGTGAATCTAAAAGTTTCAATCCATCTGATGGTCCATTTGAGTTTCTGCACAAATCCACAGGCTGGAATTTCCTACAAATCTAGGAACAGACTTCCAAAAATCTACAGAAGTTCTCTGGAGAAAATCATATGCAATCATATAATTAAAGACTATAATACTGTATAATACATATAGAAGGGGCCTTTATTCTCATATTTTTCTACCTAGGGAGTTCTTTATTTTTAATGTTCTTATTTTAACCTCCTCTTCTGGGCATAATCTGCACACATGTTCACAATGTGCTTATCCAAATCACACACTGATCCAAAATAGGATAACCCCCCCGCCCCTTAGAGCATTTATACTGGAAAATTCTTCAATTTTAGAGACACCTACAGTATCACTATACTGGGATTGCACCTACTGTTTTGTTCTCATATAAAAATCCTTTTACAAAAACATGACTCAATGTATGCAGCATATCACTTAAAATAATTCATTAGTTCATGTAGCTAACTTTTTTTCTTTGTGACATGAATGAGTAGCAAAACAGTTGAGGGCCTTTCCTCCAGGTTTCTAACAGCATTCCCACTACATGTGTTAAATTGTCACAAGGAAGTTTAAAACATTAATATTTCCCTTGATGATAGAAACCCAGACCATTACCAAACAGTTCTGTATGCACAAATAGTATGATTTCTTTAAAATGTTGTTTTATGTTTGGTTTAACTTACTGTTTTGTACACCCACTAAAAAGTATATATGAGCATTTGGTGTCTTCAGGCATATGTGTTTGAGTAGTAACATGTATTGAACTATCTCCTTTGCATTGCATCAGCTACAAAATTGGATTTTGTTTCTCCTTTATGGCGCACGTCCTTAAACTTTCCATTTTTGCCTTAACTAACAGTGACAATCCTGTGATGTTTTGAGTAGACCCTGCACTAAGTACAAGAAATATAAGCAAATGGCACAAATAATGTCACCTTACCATTACTTATAGTTTACCTTAGTAGCATAGGTAACGGGGTGGATGCATGGTAACGGGGGCAACAGTCCCAGGTGCCTATTCAGAAGGGGCCGGCACCTCTGCCATAGACTGCGTTGTGGAAGCTTTGTTGAGGCAACAGCAGTTCTGCTGCCACCAAGGCCCCTATATGAGAAAGTAAGCATTCACACCTACAACTGCTCCTGCTCTGCACCACCCTAGGCACCAACTTTTAAAGTTGCACCTCTGATCAAGCCTATTCAAGATAGACTGAGAGGTCAGTGTTGCCCTCAGGCCTGTCTTCTACTGCGCTGCAAAGAATACCAGCCAGGGTGATGTTTCTTGTTAGGATTTTTGTGATCTGAAACTGAACAAAGACCAAATTATTTCATACAGGCCACTGAACAGTTATGAGAGGTTAACTGTTTCAGTCTGTATCCCTAAATCCTAAACTAAGCTCCTTTCTCAGGACCAAACCCTGAGCCATCTTGCACCCAGTATAATGACAAACATATACAAGACGAGATTGTTTTAATGAAGAAGTAATCATTATAGGTGTGTGTTTACTCTGCTATTTTGAACCTACTAATGCTCAGTTTGGATCTGATTCAACAATAAAAGTAAGACTTAAACTGCAGCACTTGTAAAATTTTGTCACCCTGACTTTGCATTGGAGACATGAATCAATATGTTAGGAACAGGCAGGTCTACAAAAAAAGGAGGGGAAGATGTAAGAGCATACTTCTTTGCCACCAAAGGAAGCCCTTCTACTGGAACGAGTGTGTTGTGTGGTGACAGGTTTAGTTTGCTCT
>NW_005841860.1:2391360-2404667 GCF_000455745.1 Alligator sinensis | reverse complement strand
TACTCCTTCAGGACATTCCGGCAGCATGTTCATAACTACAGTATTACTCACTCAAACTGATTCTTCAAACATCAGGAATACAATTAAACTTTGGTTCTGTGCAACTGCCACAGGAATTTAGAAAAGAGGCTACAGCTCAGGGATTAGAATCATCACCAGCAGTTTTTGCCTCTCAGAGTAAAGAATGTAGACCATCTATCTATTGATTTTTTTTTCAAAAACTAAATATTTTTTGTAGTATCAACAATATTGCTTTATAAGCCTGCCATTTCTATAAAATAAAGATTATTGTCTACATTCATATCTTAGTGGCACGGTCCCCTCCAATCCCCCCAACATATATATGGTCTAAATTTTGACCTCTGAGTAATTTATTGCTTACATTTGTCAGGATTTGGGTTTGAGCTGTCATTTTCCCCCAAATAACTGTGTCTAATATCCTGTCTTCTGTCCAAATCATTTCTTAAATGGAATGCAGCTAGCACAAGAATAATGACATTTTTTTCATTCTTGAAATGGGAGAGTTGCAGAGCAACTCTTATGAGAATCAGGTTCCTCCCACACTGGAGATACATGATGATCTAAAAATAGACATGGTATTTCTGCTCCTTGTATTTGACTTGGCAAAGCTGAGAAAAGTGTCAGGAGAGTGGTACAGATTACTTATTTTTAGAAGTTTCTCCATTACCCAGGTCCTTTCTCTGTTTCTCCGTTTCCCTTTCTTGATAATGGGATATCATGATGGATACCCTTCTTGCCTTCATTGGTAAGATTTATTGGGCAGAAAGATATATAGTTCGATCTATTGATCGATTGATTGATCTAATTTATTTTTTAAAATATGGAACTCTCCTTCCATTTACAGTTTAAGGTACTGCCTTACAGATGTTTTTCAATTGGAAAGCACAAATGATGCAAATGTGTCTCCTTAATTAGGCCTTACAAGTAGCATGAGGGAAAAGCCTTATTAGAGAAAAAATGCTGTAGATGAGATGAAAAATAAGGCACTATTTGTGTTCCTTTTCTAAATTTTGCATAAGTAAGGAAACACAAAAAGTACATCCAGATAAGTATGAATTAGGAATAAATCAGTCAAGCATGTATTAACATACCTAATACTGTTGATCCTAACATACAGTTCCAAAAAGGCTCTTCAGTGTAACTTGTGTGACAAAGTAACTTGTGAGAAGATGTGAAATTATATAGAAGCATGAAGTGCTAAAATCATGTGGAAGAAAGAAGTACATATTTCTGACAGATATCACTATTTTATTCTAAATGGTAATAGGTCCATTAACTTTGTCTGTTCGTACCTGTGGAGTGTGTGGTCAAATTCTTATGTTGGTGGGGAAGCAGTTAATTTTCTGCAGCTAGCTAAAGGAAAGCTGCATTTTGCAAACTGATGAGGCTGGACAGTGGTTGAGAATTAATTTCACACCTAGTCTTCCCACTGCATCTCAGCTGCACCTGGTAAAGTATTAGCTGCTGAATAAGGGGAGAAGGATTATTAGATATTGTACTAGAATTGAGAGGCAGTGAGGGCATACAGATCCTTTCTCTCTTGAAAGATCATCTGAAGTAAGCCATTTCCATGTGACTGAAGGGAGCCTTTTAGGGCCTTGTTACACAGTAATTTTGGGTTGCTCCTGGAGCTGCTAACCCTTGGATTGTCTGCACATTAACACCTAAAACTAGTTTTAAGTACTTATTATGCTGCTCAAAGGCTAGGTACAGACATTCAGAAAGCCTGAGGCAGAATTGATCTAAGTTACATGGGTTTCTGTAAGCAGCATAGTTTAGATTGGTAGCAAACAGAACATGCATTCGCCCTTTGGTATGGGGCAGGGGAACAAATCTTAGACTGAGTTATTTCATTTTTAAACCCTATATGTTGCCAAACTTCTATTCTGGTACGAGTATAGACTGGTTTTCAAAATCGCTTATTCCAGTGAAAGTGTAATGTCTAGACCTGGTCAAAGGCACACCATTCCAGAGCAGGATTCTCTCTGATCTGTGTTACCCAGCTCGAGTTATATAAGGTGTGTGTGGGCCAGGAATGATCCGAGGCCCTTTTGCACACCGCAGGCCGTGGCCAGCAGCCCGGACACACCGGGTCGGGGAAGGCAGGTGGTGCACTAGAATTAGGCACGGACGCTTAATGGTTGTTTAAGATTATTTACTTACACCGAAGATGGTCGCGGTGTAGGCTGGAACATTTCCAGGAATACTTCGCTTAAATCCTAGTTTTAGGACTCGGACAGAACTCTGGATTCACACACACGAAGTTGTCGAGGCTCCGTGGAACTTTTGCGCGCAGGGAAGGGTACGTCGAGGGATCGTTCGGCGACGGGGAGAAGAATCCATAGGTGATCGGTCTATCGATCAGCTAGCCGCAAGTCAAATCTCTTTAGAGGCACTTTGCAGCATGCTCAAAGTTCTCCGACTTGGGCGAAAACCACTCAAGCCTCTTATATGGCCAGCAAGCCAATCGCTAGCCGCCACATAGGAATAATTTAGAACTGACCAATAGTGGGGCACGAATTTAAATACAAATTTAAGGGAACTCCTTGCAACGTGCATTTCTGTGCTGCAACGAAGAAATGCACCCTGCAAAGAAAGCTACAAACGGCGGGAAAATAATTTAGCAGTGCCGAAGCACACACAAACAAAAAATCACACCCTTGGGTTGTGACAAGGTGCAGCCATTCCAGGCTACAACTTAGTGTAAACACCCTGCCACCCCCCACCGGCCCAGATTAGGCCCACTGCCCCTCACCCCAGATCCCTGATCACTGCCTCCCACCCCCTCCCCCACACCATGCTTACTTCTGGCTGTGCCCAAATGGTCTGTCCTGCAAAGCCCAGAATGGGACGGGCCAGGGGATACTTACCTTTCAGTCCTTCCAGCTGCTGTTGACACCGGTCAACATTTGTGTGGCTCACAGTATAGCATGTAACAAGGCCCTTGGGCTTTCTATACCAGCAAAATCTACCACCAGTGTAGCTATTTGAATAATCCTCTTTCTGGTAGGATGAGATATTAGGAGAGAACTGAAAGTACCCTACCTCCCACTATAGCTACCCCCTAGTGGCGATGTGCAGCAAATGCATGGGGCATTCTTTACATTCTCTTTTCAGCTTGACAAGTTTTGCCATGCCTATTGCAGAGGTGCTTGGGACCTCCCAGGGGAACTGCAACAAGGATAGATGACTACATGGATAGAGTAAGATTTTTAAACTGTGTGTTTCCTTGTTTTCCTCTGCTTTGAGGTTTTGTGAATCATAGAAAGTTTGGGTTGAATGATGGCATTGCTTTGTTTTCACCACTTAGCTTAATTGACTTAGTCCTCAAAATAGCTTGGCTTCAGTCTCATTTGAAATGTTCTATAGCCGACAAGTAAACTGAAAAGTTTTGTGCCTATGTGAACTCAAGACTGCTTGTGAAATCCCGAAGGAACCTGGTGACTTCTCAGTCTGAACCCACTGAATCCCTCTTAGTATGAATGGATTTTCTGACAAAGAATTATTTCAGTATATGGTTGTAAATACTTTTGCTGTGTTTTCAAATATAGGCCTATATCCTGTCTCTTCTTTTGACACCCAATTCAGTGGTAGTTTGACACAACATTCAGTGTTAGCAGAATTGCTTGTAGTGATATTGGGAGATATGCTCCTTTCTATTGCATATATGTAACTGCCCAAAATGTACCTAGCTCTCTGAGTAAATTATAAGAGGGAAATGTATCCCATTCTGTCATCTTAGCATGCTGTTGTCTTAGAGAAATCCTAAGAAATATATTTGAAATTAAGGCTTTTATACCCAAAATGTTTCTCTAAAAATATCCCACATTTGCTCACTCTGTACAGTTTGTGCCCTGACTGTACTACAGAGCTCCATTAAACAAATAACCATGCTTCAAAGGCTTGTTGTCATTCTTTTAACAAGGCTATTCATTTAGCAGTTAGTCATTTAAAAAGGCTCAACTGTACCTGTAGTCTGGTTGAGTCTACAAGGGACTTCGCCATAATTGTACTGACAGCTGTGGATCCAGTAATCCATTCATATAAAGATCAGAGTGGTGCTCACAACCTTAAAGCAGGGAGCTAATAAAAATGTAGATGAAATGAATGCTGGGGGCACAGGAGAAGGAGCAGAAAGCTAAAAATCCTAGCCAGGACAATGTTTATGCTATTGCATCATTTTGGAAAGCCATATTCTTACTGCCATGAGGTTTAGCATGGCAGTTGTAGAAACAGGAACACTCATTGGATCATGTTCTAATCCCTGTAGCATAACTGGGCACTGACTTAGAGGGGGTACCAGAATAATGCTCACTATTCCAGAGTCTTTGCCCCATTCTGAGCAGCCCTGCCCCTTCTGGCCATAGGAGCTCAGTTGGAGAAGCCTGTGTCACCAGGCTGTAGAAGATGTCTGCTGGGATACAGCACGAATAGTTCCTCAATGCCCAGCCATAAGAGCCAAGTGCAGGGACATGGCAGAGGCAGCAAGGGTCTTTTGAGTCCCTGGGGCAGGTAAGGTAACCCTACAGGGCTGGTCCAGCTCAGCTGCTTGGGCTGGGCAACGAAGGGAGGTATAAGGCTGCTCCTGCTGTGTCCTGGCACCGAACTCCTACAGCTGGGTGGCAAAGGGCTTCTAAAGCTGGCTTCCTATGGCCAAAAGAGGTAGGTCTGCTCCAGATGTGAAAGAGGAGCACCCCTCTCACCCCTGAAATTTTGCCCAGGGTGCCAAATTGTATAGTTATGCCTCTGAGTCAGTCTGGTTATTATTGTTTTTTCTGCTGTAACAAATTATATAATCTGGTTCTAATTTTGGCCAATCTGTGAGGAAACTAGTTTGTTTACCTCTAATTGTGATAACCAATGAATTCTATAGGCAGGGTGTATAATTACCAAAAGCCTTGGCTTCCCCTGACTTGCATGCACTGTGAAAATGAGGCAAAGCAAATAACCTGCTGATTCTTCGCTAGATGATTTGTTTGAAAATTTAAAAGCAAGTCAGCTTGTTAGCTAGGGACAATGTCATTCAAGACAATGAATGGTTTGGTAAAAAGAACTTTGAATTGATGTGTCATTTAACAGGAAGCCAATGCAAAAAGCCAATGCAAATGCCTTAAATCAGCAGTAATATGCTCAGACAGGCAAGTGTTTGTACTGGTAAGAGCTGTTGTATTTTAAACAGGCTGCATCCTAGCTATATGAGCTGGTAGTCCCAGTATTATTCGGCTACCTCACAGTTAGCGTCTCATGTAGATGTGCCCACTGACATCTCGAAAACACCCATGTATGAGGAGTTCCAAATTTGTTTTGAAGAATAGTGACCTCAGCCTGGTCATGCTTTGTAGATTGTGCATGTATATACATGCATATTGTATCTAATCTTTAATAATGGTTCCAGGGTACATCTCCAGAGATTAATTTCAAGGTAGAACCACATTTTCTACAGGGGGCTCGCAATGGTCATTTATGTTTCATGCTAAATATCACCAACATAGAAGCATGACTCTGCAGTCAGTCAATATGCAGTACTTCTGTTTTGTTGAAAGGCAATGCTATGCAGTAATAGGCATATGCATATTTCAATCTGAATCTGAAATATGATTTTGGATTTCTATTTTTGATGAACAAAGGGAATACCCTAAAATGTTCAACTGACTCGTCTAGTGGTAGAAACTGTAGTCAGGCCAGTGACAATACCCATTAAAACTTGATTTGTCTAACCACTAAAGGAGCAGCCACGCTTGGGGTCTTTTTTTTTTGATGGTTGTTCCAGCTTATTGGAAGAAACAACTCTGAGGTACCAAGAGATAATCCTACCTGAAACAGTTGATTCATTTCAGCTAGGTAACTCTGAAAAGTGACATTTAACAATACCATCATAGGGTTCCCCTCCCTCAGGGATTATAGATCAGATTTGTACATGTGGGAAATAAGGAGACTCCACACCCCAGTCACATACACCACCAGCCCCTGCCCCACTCTGTCCCTCACTGTGGGGGCCTTGATCTGCACCCCCTCCCACCCCATAGACTTACCTGCAGGGAGCTGTTCTCCAGTAGGGTTATGCAAAGCTTCGGTCCCTGATTTGATTCAGTGGAGATTTGGCCCGATTCAGTGGCCAAATATCTGAATCTGAATTGAATCAGAGAACCCTTTAATCTCTCTGAATTGAATCAGAACCCTCTGAATTGATTTAGAGAGATTTGGAAAGATTTGGCAATTCAGACATAGTTACAGCTTTAAATGTTTTTTTCTAATATGCCTCTAGGTAGCAGGCGGCTCATGAATGCTGCAATGCTGGGGTGCACGGAGTGTCCTACAGAAGCGCGGGGGCTCCCCCTGGCGCACTTGGCAGCAGAACCTGAAGTGGACCAGAAGTACTTCCGGTCCACTTCCGGGTCCTCCAGGGAGCATGCTGGGGGGCTCCCCCCACAACACCCAGCTCAGTGACTGGTGCTTCCTGGGTCTGGGGGAGCACCCAGGGTCCCCCCACAGCCGATCGCTGAGCTGGGAGGGCACAGGGCCCCCCCATCCCCCCCGCACGCTCTCCAGCGGACCCGGAAGTGGGCCAGAAGTACTTCTGGTCCACTTCCGGGTTTGCGCCGAGTACGTGGAGCCTCCCCCCCTCCCCCCCGGCACTTCTTTGGGTCGCTCCATGCACACCACCATCACAGCATTCACAAGCCGTGCTGGTACCTAGAGGTGTATAGAAAAAACTTTTAAAGCTGTGTTTATGTCCAAATCGCTGATTCTCTGAATCAGCATCGGATCTTCAGATTCAGATTTGGCCGAATTGAATCAGGGACAGTGATCCGAATCAATGAATCGAATCACTGTCCCTGATTCAGGCCGAATCCAAATGCAAATCGAATAGGGCCTGCTTTGCACATCCCTACTCTCCAGGCTGCCTGCCTGTGTTCCCAGCCACGTGCATGTTTGTAGGTGCATAGATGCACATAGTGCCCCCTGCATCCTGCTTCTTGCAGCCCTTGCAGGCTGGAATGCTGTCAGATTGCAAGGGGAAACCTGCCATTTCCTCTGGATTCCTGTATGACACTGTGAATCCAGGACAAATGCTGTCCCAGAGTGATGAAGCCTAGGACAGGGACTTGAGGTTCCCATTCTGGGAATTTGCTACCTAATTAGGGATATGTGGTCACCCTATGCCGGAGTCAGCACGCAGGGCCAGTCTGGCAGGGTGCTGCATGCTGTGTGTGCCCCAAGCTACCATATATCCCATGCAGAATGAGTCTGAGTGGGGCTGGTGTGTACTGAATTCAGCACAGGGGGCCAGCATGGAGTGCACACTACATGAGGTGCCCTTCTGGCCAGGTCCTGCACATTCATAGATTCATAGATGCTAGGGTTGGAAGGGACCTCAACAGATCATCAAATCTGACCCCCTTCCTAGGCAGGAAAGAGGGCTAGGGTCAGATGACCCCAGCCAGATGCCTATCCAGCCTTCTTTTAACAACCCCCAAGGTAGGGGAGAGCACCACCTCCCTTGGAAGCCCATTCCAAATTTTGGCCACCCTTAGGGGCTGGCCAATGGGTGGCCAGCTCTGGGGCTGGTTCTATCTGGCCTGCAGACTGACCATCCTAGGTGAGTTTATCACCATTGGTTTACAACACCCATGGTTTATTCATGATTTAGTTACCAGGGTTGATTTCTGTGATGAATCGTTATGCATAGCTATGAGATATTGACATGATGATAATTAAAAATGCACAATTTTTTAAAGTAGCTGAGTCAAGAAGTCACTTGAATAAATTCACAATTGCCAAGTTCTGTTTCAGTCATTTTGAAGTACAGTGTAGTACTAACACATAAGCTTGCAGAAAGATAGATATAGCAGGATAAATTAGGGGAAAAGTTATCAATAGCCACATTAACTGATAATCAAGGAGATTTGAGGTATCTTCTTTCTTTCATGCACTGGCATGTACAAACATACCACTAGGCATTTATCATGCATCAAGATGATGATAATATACCTTTAATGTGCAAATTGATGCTGCTGTAGTTGGAAACACAAAAATATCCAACTTTAATAATGCAATTGTTTTGTGCCTACTTTTATTCTTTATGCTTTATGTCCTGTTCCCTTAGGCTTTTCCTTCTGATATGGGTAACCTTTCAGTGATGAATAAAGATCCCTGTGAAATAAAAACTTCTGTAAACTGCTGAAGCTTTATCTTAAGTCCATTTACCTGATCCTCCTAATAACTTTTCTATGTCTCTTCCAATCACCCTGCACCACACTTGAGGATGGATGACCATGCCTGTACTCAGTGTTCCAGATTAGATCTTCCACAGTTCCTTTGCCTAGAACAAAGGTGTCAGAGTCATCTTGGACAGTGGGCTATATACTCTGCTTTGCAGACGTCTACAGGCCATATCCATAACTTTTTACTTTTTTGGATATCGCTAGCGGTTTTCAGCATATATCCTTTTTCTAATTTTGTGGATGTATACAAATTTGTTAGGAACCAGGTCTCCAAATGAATGAAAAAATATTTATTTTCAAAAAGTATTTCTTAAAGCATTTCTTAAAGAAAAAGTATTTCTTATATGGAAAATGAAGAAATATAAAATGAATTTAACATAAGATGAAGACACATAAGATGAATTCCTTCATTTTTTCACATACTAATACCTCATGAATTGCTAGTACTGCTCCCAGACACCTGGCACCTCTTCACTGGAACCAGCTCCTTGATGTTTGGTTTCAAGGATTATGCTAAGGCCACTTTTAGGATTGCGTTCAAGTGCTTGTTACTAAATCTCGAGTGTAGCTTTGACTTGCTGATATTCATCACTGAGGAGACTTGTTTTCACACATGCATGCAAACATAGGTAACATCCTTGATGTGAGGGATTTTATTGCTGGATAGTCTTCTTCCAGGTATTAATCAAGTTTGTGAATCTCTAACTGTTGAGAACTTCACCATGGTGTTACATTGAAAATCAGTGAGTTCCATTACTAGTATCTTATACAGAGACAGGGAACAGGAAAATGAAAAGTCTGAACACTGCTTCATCCTCCAAAAGTCAGATAACCTGTCGTGGAATTCATGCTTGACATCACCAATCTTAACCACATACTCCTGCAAGCTCAGACCACCTATAGTTCCATCAGCACTCAGCAGTGACTTCAAGGTGGGGAAATGTGCCACATTGCCCAGAAAGAGCTGTTTTTTCCAAAGCAACAGTTTCATTTCAAAGCCATGGTCAGTATCATAAAACTCAGTCACAACCTAGTTCTGAACCTGCCTTTTTGTGTTTGCAGTACTGAAATGACCAATTATGTCCCATAGAAGGTGGGGTCCTGTAACCATTCTTCATATTTCAGTTCAACAATGAGTTTCTCTTTCTCACTCATAAATATTTAAATTTCACATCACTGTTCAAGAAGTGTTTTAAGACAACCCTGTGATTCAGCCAGCCCATTTTAGCAGTCCACTTGAAAGGTAACCTTCCTACAAGAGTTGGTTGGACTGCCAATGGCTGAGAGCCTTGAATCAGATGAAATTCAGTTTTTACCATAATTTTCATCATATGGCCCATATCCAGAATTTTGGCACAGGGAGCTTCCTGATGCAGACTGCAGTCTGGACCAACACTTTACACTTTTTCCTTGAGTTTCTCTACAAATCCTGCCTTCCTTCTCACCATGGAACATGTGCTTTACAACAATGAAGAACGAAGCTACCTTCAACTTTTCTTCAATGTTAGGCTGGTAGAGGGGCAGAGAATCCCAAGAGGAAGAGAAAAGACAGTGGGCTGGATGACCCATCTCTGTATGTATGTTTGACATCCCTACCCTAGAACTTCACTTATGCTATCAGATACAAAGACTGCATTAGTCTGTCATGATTTGCTTCGGCCATGAAACATTTTATCCTGCTTTCCATTTACCCACACATCTTTATTCTTCATTTGATTTGACAGATGTATTTACACATCTTTGCTACCAGAAGTGAAATTCCAAATAAGAATTTCTGAATTTTAGAGGAGTGATTATCTGGTCCCCATCCTGAATTGAAGGCCTTGAGCTCTTTGACTTTGGCTTCCACTATAATTATGGTAACTTCCATTTCCATACCTCTCCACCCATTATTCCTCCTGTTTTTCTCTTCTTATGTTTGACTTTGTCATTTACTGAAAGCTGAGACAACATATAAATTTAATTTTGGGGTCAGTTCTAGATGATCTTTTATCTCCTCCCCAACCTTAGTGCACAGCAGTCCCATTTTTTTGTTTTTATTGGGAGAGAGAGGGTTGTTATCTGTTTATAAAGCTGAATAATCTTTTGAGCTATTTGTTTCCATTTCCTTAATAAATCTAACCCAATTGGACTTTTGGTAATTCTGAATTTATCCATAGCTACTTTGCTGTTCCATCCTATTCCTATTCCACTATAGTCTTTCTCCTTATCCCTAATCACCTCCTTGTGGTAGTGAGTGATGTGAGCTAGAGAACAGTGTTAATACCAGTGTTTTTCAACCTGTGGGTCATAAACAAACTTTAAAAATGGAAAGAAGAAAAACTTTAAAGACGAAAAACATGGGAAACCATGACGTTTCCCTTGCAGGTTGGCAGAGTTCCATCCTGCAAAGGGCTGCTTGGGGTCCCCCCTGCCCCACATACTGGAAGACTGGGACCTAAGGGCGGGGGGCAGGGGGGCAGTGGGTTGAGAGTGAGGGACACTGGGTCAGGACTGGTCATTGATCTTTACAAATGGGTCCTGGTACAGAAAAGGTTGAGAACCACTGGTTTATATGACTCTTAGGTAACTGAAAATCACATGCGCACACAAGTGTGTGCATATGCATATGCAACCCCATTGGCACCATTCAATTCTAACAAGTCAAAAGATATTGAACTTTCAAGCCAATTTATTCTGTATAGGTTATCATTATAAGTTAGAGCAAGAAATAGGATAAGAAACCTTATCCTGTAATCTTTTAAAATGGCTTAGTTATTCCCGCCCCCCCCGCCTCTTCCCCCCAGGGCTGTAAAGTTAGGAGGATATCACAGTCTCTCATCTGTCTTTAAAAAAAGAAAAAAAAAGTTATCTAAAACATTTATGACATACTTTTCTTGTAACATACATATATCTTGTAACATATACAGTACATGATAGTAATGTGTAACTTTTTTTATTGGCATTCTATTGAAGTAAATCGTATGAGTCACTCATGGTTTCATAGCTTCTGAATAGGGCAGCCATCCCAAATGTATGTCAATAAAACACCTTATACCGCATCATTGTATCTCAGTATATTTTTTACTCTGTACGTCTAATTCATATGATCTATATATTGTCAGTGAGAGTTCTCTCACAAGAATCCAGAACCAAATCATTTTCCAGTACTAAATGTTGTAAATGATAGTGCTGAGCTTTTTATAACAAACTGGCTTGTAGTAAAAAGGTGGAAGTTCAAATTGTTTTATGTTCCTGGCTTTTATTTGTATAAGGCCTTCTGTCTAGTAAAGTTGTGCTTTTAAAGATGATTTTCTTGTAAAACTAACAGTAACAAATATGATGTTTCTGAAATATATTCTCTTCTTCTGAGTCTCCGAGCAGCTCCTAGCTGCGGGGAGGCCTGGTCCCTCTGTGCTATTGGCGCCACCTGGGACCACCTGGGCAGGCTGCTAGTGGACTGGGTGCTGCCCCAGCTCGGAGGCATCACGCCACCCGATCCAAATGTTCCCCGAGTGCGCCCAGCAGTCTTCCTGTGAGCAGGTTTGGGGAAGAGTTCGATTGGGCCAGATGCTGCCTCTGAGCTGGGACAGCACCCAGCCTGCTAGCAGCCTGCCTAGATGGCCCCAGGCTACGGGGCGAATTGACATCTGCATCACTGCAATTTGCAGCGTTGCAAACGCATCTAAAACCCCCAAAACTGGCATATGTGTAATGTGTGATGCAGCATCCACACAAATGACATTTTAGTTACGTGTACAACATGATGACCGTAATGTGTACAAGCACCCACTGTGTTTGGATGTTCATAAGCATACCAAACCCAGTACTACAGTAAGCTGTGAGTATATTTCTTCGATAAATAACCAGTTTTTGAAGGAGACTATCACTATATAATGCTAAAGCATGCTTGCTTTTCTCTTCAGGATATTTCAGTTGTTGATTGTATAGTGCAATTTCATGTATCGTTATAAAGTTTCTCTGAATTTATTATTATATTGAAATACTGCAAAAAAGATTAGCAACAATATAAAAGTACAAGATGCTGGCCTTGGAGGTCACTCTCCTTTGCTACTTCAAATCCTTCTGTTCTGTTGTTATGTATACAAGAAGATAAGTTTTATTTATGCTAAAAAAAGCATGGAACATGTTGCATGCATACATGTGCTGAGAAACAAAATACATCTGCCTTTATAACTAATCATATTTCTGTAGCCTCATTAATTTTTCATTATCCCCCATAGCTCCCAGTATTTTGGCATACCTTCTTTCCGTCCCCCACTTTATTGCATTAAGCCTGATAATGTTCACAACAAGTCCAGCATTATGTGATCTAGGTTTATTGTACACAATCAATGAACATAGTACCAAAATGAGACAAATTGAATTTGTTTATGCTTGTGGTAAATTTTATCCAGACAAGTTAGTTGAACTCCAACCATGGAGGAAGCAAAGAGTATAAGACGTGGAAAGAAAAAAGAAGAAAATTTAATAAGGGAGTAGTATGTCATCAGTTATTTTTAAGATGTTAATCCTTTGTGTCCATCCTTATTGATCCTTATTAATCTTTAAATATGGAAACACCTACTTTTCAACCAAACATGTGAAGATTTGGCTACTTTTCCCACGTTACACCAGTTGTGTATAACTGCTGTAACTGGAGCATGTTGTCCATATTTTCAGTACTCAGAACATCATTGGACTTTTTAATGGCTGAGGAAAGACAACTAAAAACTGTTATGGGAGCAAACAATATTTGTCATTATCCAGACAGGTTCACAATATGAACATAAAGCACAAAAATAAAGAGTTAAAAAAAAATTAAACCTTGGGCTTTTTTTCTCCCATAGTTTTCATATTCTGTTCTTGGAGATTTTGTTTAATTATTTTAATATGCAGAGATTATTAGAAATTAGAAATGATTACAAATGCAAAAACAAAGGTGATTTATCCAGGTAGTGCTTACCTATAACATCTATTGCATTGAATTATTGAAAGAGATTTTTCTGCAACATCTACTTGTTAATTTGTCGCAGAGCACTGAGGTGCCCTGCTCCTAAAGAGGGGAAACTGCTAGGGAAA
>NW_005841860.1:2390739-2391344 GCF_000455745.1 Alligator sinensis | reverse complement strand
AGCCCTGCTGTTGGTTGCCAGGGCGACTGGAGTCAGCAAGCGACCCACACCTGCCAGCGGTCAGCTGACTGTAAGGGGCAGGGCCTGGCCCTTATAAACCCTAGGAGCTGAGGCCAGAGTTTTTCTGCCAGCAGCCCAGGAGGAAGGAGCTCTCTGCCATGGGAGAGAAGAGAAGCATGATGCAGGAGCAGCATCTAACACTGCTGTGAGATGAAGAATCCATGATAGGCTTGAACATTGTTATGGCTGGGCGGCTTCTGTTTAAGTTATAGCCAAAGGGCTTGCGTTTTGTTTGTTGTTTGTCACCGGTGGTTTGGGTGAGGCTATTAGGGGTTGGAGGAGGCCTCAGAGGGGACCCATAGCAGTGTGGGAACACCAGTACCAGCAAGGGCACAGCATTCGGGGTGCACAGACCCCAGCCCCAGAGAGGGGGTGTTGCTGAGAAGCCCTGGAGAAGGTGTTGTCCCCAAAGGACAGTGAGTTCGTGCCCGGTGCGCTTGTGCCAATAAACACACAGGGGTGAAGGATCCAACTTAACCTTTATTTCCTGCGCAGAAAGTGGTGCTTGGCAATCGTTCGCAAAGCAAGCACACCCACCCCAGTGG
>NW_005841860.1:2380495-2384799 GCF_000455745.1 Alligator sinensis | reverse complement strand
GGTGCGCTTGTGCCAATAAACACACAGGGGTGAAGGATCCAACTTAACCTTTATTTCCTGCGCAGAAAGTGGTGCTTGGCAATCATTCACAAAGCAAGCACCCCCACCCCAGTGGGCGTCTGCCTTATATAGCTACGTAACAGGTTAAACTTGCTGATGTGATGAAATGTATAGCAAGCCCAGCAAGTAACCACCCCTCCAGCTCCCCCCCAAGTAACCCCCCTTCCAGCTCTGGAACTTTGTTGATACAGCTTTTCCTCTAGCGAGGCCAGCAACTATAAACAACTAAGCAACAAGCGATCTCCCCCAGCCTAAACAACCTACTGTATGCCCTTGGTTAGATAAAATACTTTTTTCAGAACACAAAGCTGTTCCTGAAGTAGAAAATGCATAGTAAGAGTTCAAGGGATCTCTGCTGGACATGGCTTCCAGCCCTACTTCTGTCCCTAGGGGTTTAGCCAGGTGCCCCTGAAACAAGGGGTGCTTATCAAAGGGGGTAGCATTGCAGTGAGCCCCAGAGAAAGGGGGCAGCACTTGAGAAGCCCCAAGGAGGGGGCAGCAGTACTGAGGAGGCCCCAAGAGAGGGCAGCGTGAGAAGGCCCAGGGAGAGGGCAGCGTGGTGGAAGAGCTTCAGAGAGAGGGGCGGCATTGCTGAGAAGGCCCCAGAGAGAGGGCGTGGAGAAAGACAGGGCCGCGGAGAGCCCAAACACCAGAGAGAGGGTGTAGACCTGGACAGAACAATGTCTATTCCAGCTGTGAGGCTTGGGGCATGGTAAAGGGGTAGTAGGAGCCACGCATAGCCCATAAGGTTTGGGTGCCCCGAAGCACCCATTTCCTGGACAAGACCCACGAGGGGTCCGGGAGTCCACAAGGCCAGAGGTGACAGTGAACTGTGTCCAAGGAGACGTAAGGTAGCCTCCCTAATATATTGGAACATCAAAGACATGGCGGGCAAGAATTTGAGGGTGCCCATGGGCCAACTTGGCACGGGAAGGGGGCCTTGAGGAGATCATGGCCGTCCTGTAGGACCCCACCGTGACAACTGGCGTTCTTTCCAGAAGACAATGGTAACCGATGGGTTTCATTTTTTCACCTGCCCTTGAAGAAGACAGGTATCAAATTGGAGGGTTGCAAACTTTTCATTAAAGGAGTCCCAAGATAAACTCCACTTCTACTTAGAAGAACAGGGCTACTCTGCTGAAAATGGAGGACTCAACAAAACACAGCTGCTTTTTGTCTTCTTTCTATATATTTCCTTGCTTGTTGAGTCCTCACCACACTAGTTTGGGAGGACAAGTTCTCAATGCTTTGAGCACTGAATACCCTGTAAAAGACTTGCAAGCATTTTTTTTTTTCTCTTTTTGAATGCTCTGTATAAATAGAGTGAGAAGGAATAATTAAGTTTGCTAGAATCAAGTTTTGTTTTAATTGCTCTGCATGTTTTAGGAGCCCTCTTTCTGCCCCTGCCTCTGCTTTCCTCCTCTGCTTTCTATGCTTGCTTAATCAACAGGACAGAGAATTTCTTGTTTGGTATGCTACAAAAAAAGAAAATACTTGTGACAATAGACCTGAATCTAAATGATTAAATGCTATGTTAAGAAATGAGGAGTAAGGAAAATAACACAAGGCTAACAGTCCAACAGGCCTGTCTACTGTGGTAGAGTCCTATGAGATGCTGCGTTTCTGCTGATGAGGCACTCAGCTTTAATTGATTTCTGATTAGGAACTGAGGGAGTTCTGCACCTCTCAGAAAGTACCCAGGACTGAATTTTTCACATTTAAGCCTTATGTTGAACCCTGGGCTCGAAATTTAGTAAGACATATATTTGTTTAGTATTTTCTCATTCTATTTTCAGCCACTAACATTGATATTTATAATACCGTGTCAAAAAAATATTCTCTCTCCTCTCTGTTTTCTATCCCTATAACTACCCTTATTTTGTTATTGCACGAGGCATCTGTTTTGTCACACAAAGATGCATTCACACCCACCTGGTGTTTTGATGAGGTTAATATCTAAAATCCACTGAACCAGGTATAAAAATATAGTGAGTTTTAAAAGGGAATTCTTAACACAGATGATTAAGCAATTTAAAGGACACGAACTGGTAGAGCAGACTAGATGGTGAGGTAGTTCAATAAAGCCGCTCAGGAAATAGGTGCCTTATCATAATTTAATTGCTAAAAAGGCCACATCCTGTAGAGAAAAAGGAGTAACAACTCATGCATTGCTGTTGTGAAAGGAAATCTCACAAGTTTCTGTCATATTTTTTGATGTGCATATTATTTTCTATGTATACGTTAGCATTTATTACAATGATCAAACAATTCTCCTGACATCTGTTGGGTTAGGCATGCAGTGAAACAAACTCCTGAGAAGTGGTATGTTTCACTGAAAGACATTAATAGAGAGGACCAGGCTACCTTTGTCAGCAAAAGGAAAGAATGAGTCTTTAGCCATAGATGTCTGTGCTTTCAGAGGTAGCCATATGTACATAGCTAAGAAATTAGGGTATGATTTTTGTAGCGATACAGGTATAGCAAAACCACTTCAACTTTGACACTCAGTGAAGGCTAAAGTTTGGATGATTTAACTCTCCACAGGATGCAGTTATAAATAAGGTTGTAACAGTGGATACATACTCTTGAGCAGCAGCACCCTTCCCCTTCCCCCCCACCTCACCTTCCCTTTTTAAAGCAGCTGAAATGCACACTTGTCTATGCCTTTAGAGTTTGCCTCTTTTAAGAAGCTGCTTTCTGGAATATGAAAAAAAACAAAAACAAAAAACCCCAAACAAACAAAAAGAAAAAACACCCCAGCAAAGAATCTGTCCTAATTCCCCATCTGCCAAACCAACTTAAAGTTTGTCTTGTTTTTTCTTAAAACAGTTCTACAACTGATTTTTTTTTTTTTTTTTTGGTACAACAATGCAGGCTAAGCTTTGTAGGGGGCTAATATTACCCCTATCAGGCAGAGTTAAGAGCAATGCTCATCTTGATATCAACAGTTGCTGCTTTGTTATTAAGAATATTTTCATGAATATAATAGGTAGCATTTTGCTTCCTTTGGTGAGCTTTTGGGCTAGGTACAGACATTACACTTTTACTGATAGAAGTAATCAGAAACTGGTCTATACCCTAACAGAACAGAAGTTCAGCACACAAAAGCAGTGTATACTCAGAACAGAAGTTCAGCACACAAAGACTGGTTTAAAAATGGCAGAACTCAATCTAAGATTTGCCCCTCTTTCTCCCCTTCCCCTCCCGGGGCGAATGTGTGTTCTTTTCACTACTGATTTAGACTACACCACTTGCAGAAAACCATGCAACTTAGATCAATCTTGCCTTGGGCTTCTTGAATGTCTGTACCTAGCCATGAAGTAGGGTTTTTTCTATTTAGCTTGATACAGGCAAAAGGCTCATGAGTGTTCATGAAATTCTGCAAGTGATCATGAAAAATTATTTTTGTCTGGAGTGCAATTGGAAAAGGTCTGTCCAAAAATATATCTCTAAATGAACAGGTGATACGGAGTCTCAGGGCACTGATGGAGGAACAAGTTATACTGATGAGGGTTATAAGCTGTACAGAAAGGATACAGTGGAAAAGAGGGGGAGGGGTGGCGCTCTATGTCAATGAGTGATATACATCGACCCTTATCAAAACAGAATCGGAGGAGGAGAAAGTAGAAGGATTGTGGGTTAGGTTACATGGAGGTCAAGGAGAAAAGGATTTGGTGGTAGGGGTCTGCTACAGACGCCCACACCAAGGGGAAGAGCTAGATTTGGGGCTCGTGAGGCAGCTCTCAGAGACCATAAAAAGTAGGGAGGCGGTAGTCATGGGGGACCTAAACTACCCAGACATCTGCTGGGAGACACAGACAGAAAAGTCCCACAGTTCACGCAGGTTCCTATCCTGTGTACAGGACCTCCATCTGACGCAGGAGGTACATGGTCCCACTAGGGGGAATGCCTTACTGGACCTGGTATTGGCAATGGGGGATGACATGGTAGGAGACCTACAGATCGGTGATCACCAAATAATAGAATTCACCACAAGACGTCGAGTGGGTAAGATAACTAGTAGGGTGAAAGTGCTAGACTTTAGGAAAGCTGATTTCAATGAACTCAGGCATTTAGTCAAGGACGCACTGCAGAGTAAGAGTTTTAAAGAGTTGGGAACCCAGGAAGGGTGGCTGTGCCTAAAAGAAATGATCCTTCGGGCACAAAGGCAGACGATCCCAATGTGGGGGAGAAAGGGGCCAAGACACTTCCTTGGCTGACCAGAGAAATCCAGAGCAGTCTAC
>NW_005841860.1:2352081-2378731 GCF_000455745.1 Alligator sinensis | reverse complement strand
CTTTCCTGCCTATGCAGGGGGTCGGACTCGGAGCCTGCCACCGGAGGTGGTTCAAGCGCCTACATTGAACACCTTCAAGAGCAAACTGGATGCTTATCTTGCTGGGATCCTATGACCCCAGCTGACTTCCTGCCCTTTGGGCAGGGGGCTGGACTCAATGATCTTCTGAGGTCCCTTCTAACCATAATGTCTATGAAATCTATGAAATCTATTGGGGTCCCTTCCGACCCTAACATCTATGAATCTATGAAAAGGACAAAATAGCTATTTTGCATTTTCTCCTCCTTAATAAATTGTTCATGTGCATGCGTCTATCCTGCAGTAAGTAGGAGGTAAACTCAGACAGGTTACCCCTGAATGAATCAAGGTTCAGTTACAGTATTTTAGCTCCCCTTACCTTGGCATACAGCTCTGAGGAAACTGGCTTTCCTGGACCATGTAAAGTTCCCTGAATCATGTACCTGGATGTAGTCATCAAAAACAGAGTAGGAGAGATGCATATTATTTAAAGATTTGAACATTTTGCTGTCTTTGAGCAATGTAAAGCAAAGAATGTGGGTACAGTATGCAGCTGACTCATGAAATGAAAGATCTTAGAGTTGCTTGTGGGGCCCTCAGGTTCATGCATTTGGCAGCCCTGCTTACACCCCTGCAGCTTAGCAGATATGTCATGCACCTAGCTGGGCGGTGAGCTGCAGGCTTCTGCTTGCAGTTTCACAATAAGTCCTCTAGAGGTCAGTGTGCTACATCTTCCTGCAGGATCAGGGCCCATAATCAGTACTTTGGGTGCTGATAAATATGCAGCTCCCTGCTGTAACTCACGGCATTTTTCAGGAAGCGCCATGAGTTACAGCAATCCCCTAGATAGACATTGCCTGCAGTGTCTATGAGTCTGCAGCCACTCTTCCCTAGTCCTGGCCATCCCCCCTCCAGGTCCTGGTGCTATCTTCAGAGTGGCAGGGGAAGGAGAGGAGTTACATCTGGAGCTTACCAAAACTTCACTGGATGGTGGGATGGGTGAATTGGAGCCACACCCAGGTGTGTGTGTGTGGGGGGGGGGGGGGGCGGGGGGGTCCCCCCTGCCACAGTCTACCTGCCCAGTGAAGTTTTGGCATATGCTGTGTCAGCCCAGCCCTGGTCCTGGCATATGCTGACACAAGTTAATAAAGGTGCTCTGATTTGGAGCACTTTCATCTGAACCCTCATGTAATGGATTCAGCTTGTCATAGGATCAGGACCTTTTAAAGAGCTCTACAGCCGTGCACAGCTGTAGAGTGCTTCAGGGGTGCAATTGCACAGCAAAACATCACCCTCTGGGTGTGACACTAGCTTCCAAAGGCATCAGAGCAAGATGAGATTTGATGTTAGTCCCAGGTTTCCTGTGTCCAAACCTACAGCCCTATCGTCTCCTCTGCTTCCAGCATCTCCACCCTCCTTTAGCAGCCCCTTAGTCCACAGTATTTGTTATGTTGTGGGTTCAGTGAGTTAGTTTCATAGTTGGTAGGGTCAGAAGGGATCTGAGCAGATCATCAAGTCCGACCCCCTGCCATGGCAGGAAAGAGTACTGGGGTCAAACAACCCCAGCGAGGTGTTCATCTATCCTCCTTTTAAAGACCTTCAGGGTAGGAGCCAGCACCACTTCTCTTGGAAATTGGTTCCAGATCCTAGCCACCCTGACAGTGAAGTAGTGCCTCCTGATCTCTAGCCTAAATCTACCCTCTGCCAGCTTGTGACCGTTATTTCTTGTCACTCCTGGTAGTGCTCAAGGGAACAGGGACTCCCCCAGTGCCTGCTGGTCCCCCCTGACCAGTTTGTAAACAGCCACTAGATCCCGCCTCCTCCTCCTCTTGTGGAGGCTGAACAGGTTCAGGTCCCTTAACCTCTCCTCGTAGGGCCTGCCTTGCTGATCCCTGATCATGCGGGTGGCCCTCCTCTAGACCCTCTCCATGTTGTCCACATCCCTCCTGAAGTGAAGCACCCAGAACTGGACGCAGTACTCCAATCGCGGCCTGACCAGTGTCGCCTAGAGGGGGAGGATCACCTCCTTGGACCTGCTTGAGATGTATTTGTGGATGCATGACAGGGTACGGTTGGCCCTACTGACCGCTTCCCCACACTGTCAGCCTGTGTTCATTTTGGCATCAATAATGACTCCAAGATCCTTTTCTGCCTCTGCACTGACGAGAAGGGAGCTCCCCAGCCTGTAGATATGCTGCTGGTTCTTCCTCCCCAGGTGCAGTACCTTGCACTTGTCAGTGTTGAAACCCATCCTGTTCCCACCCACCCCTGTAACCTGTCTAGGTCCAATTGCAGCCTATTCCTCCCTTCTAGCATGCCCACTTCTCCCCACATCTTAGTGTCATCTGCAAATTTGAATAGGGTACTTTTTACCTCCTCGTCCAAGTCACTGATGAAGATGTTGAACAGTGCGGGCCTGAGGACCGAGCTCTGCAGAAACCCACTGCCCACATCCCTCCAGGTTGAAAATGACCTGTCCACCACCATCCTCTGGGTGCGGCCCTCCTGCCAACTAGTGACCCATTTGACTGTGTAGGTTAACTCCCCTAGTTTTTTAATGAGAATGGGGTGAGAGACAGGAATATCTTTAACAGAGAAGTTTCTTTATTCATGCCTACCAGCACCCAGACAGCCATCAGATTCTTCTCAGCTTTGTCTCTGACTCCAGCTGTCTCTAGGTTTATGTGTAAGAGTGATATTGTGGACTGGAGCTGAGTGACCACCTAACCCATAAAGGAATACTATCCTTACAGTAGCCTCCCTTACAATACCTACCAGTTTCCCAACAGCTTTGTGCCCTCCCATAAGAATCAGAAGCCACCCACCAAATTATCTGACTCAGACATTTTATTGCCCTTCTGCCTCCTGGCATTCTCCAACCAAGCCTGCCAACTTTTGTTCATGACTAACCTCACACAGTGCTTTGTCCCTGTGGTTTCAAGATGTCTTGACCCTAAGGTTTAAGTATATAGATATATGCAAATTTGCATAGATATAGCAGTTTATTTTCTAATTCATTCATAGGAACTGTTATGTATGAAGAAGCACAAAATCCAGCAGCTATGAGTATAGTGACTTGAATGTTAGTGTATTTATTTAGTCATTACCTAGATAGCATAGTAGGTATATGTGGCATTTTACAAACACAGAGATACATGGTTGCTTCCCTGAGGAACTTTCACTCTTATTGGGACAGACACACAGAAACAACTTCACAATTAAGTACAGGAGAGGATAGAGGTGAGGGAAATAAGAGGGTTTTAAATGGAGGTTAAAGATGGGAGATAACATTTTCCCCAAACCAGCTATACAAATTCAGGTATTATATAAATAGGAAGTACTGGGAAAGGAAGACTACTAGAGGTGGTAACAACTACAGCTTTCACTTTATTTATGAATACGTTATTTTCTTTGTAGACAAATTTCCATGTAGTCTTTTCACCAGATTATTTTAGTGGTTCAAGTTCTTTTGTTTAGATTTTAAAGGAAATAAAAGTGTTCTTCCCTATTTTCATGCTCACTTCCTCAAATAGGCTATGTGCAACTGTTTACTACATGTGGTTTAGGCTTAGGCAGCTCATTTTAAGCTGCCTAAACCTAGACTGGGAGCTGCACAAGCAGCTGCTTGCTGCTAGTAGGAACAGTGAGAGCAGCCTGAGGTATGTAACCTGGGGTGGGGAGAAGGGGTGGCAGGTCCACCAGTGTGGAAGTGGGTCTGGGGGGTGGGGGTGGGGCTGGAGATGGGACTTCAGCAGGTCCATGAGGGGATAGAAGGTCTGTTGGGGAGAGGGTTCATGTCACAGTGTTTCCCAGTCTTAGGGAGGATAATCAGAGGACTAAAATTAGTCTGGTCAGGGTTGGGAGGTGGGGGTTTAAGAAGAGCACAGCCCTTGGGATGGGGTGAGTAGCTAGGCTCTCCCAACCTTGGGGCTGTGATGTGAACACATATTGGATCAACCCTTTACAGATTGGGTTAACCCTTTATTGATCTAAAGTGAGTTCTCCTTCTGAGGTGACCTAACCTAGGTCAGGTGCACCATTTTGGGGGCAATTTAAGCCCTGCAAGTGCCTGCATTACCAGACATTGAGATAAACCTACCCTTGGTTAGGTTGATCTAAAGGTAATCTTGTACATACCCATAGACTAAAGACTGACAGAGATTTGCCTTTTAGAGAAACTGAATTTGACTTTTTGATGCACTGTAAGAAATCAGGCTGAGTCAACAATGTGAATGGAGGGGTTTTAGATGCTGATTTACTAGCAGTTTTGGTAAGCACATATTTGCAAATGGCTTTTCTACCTCAGTGATTTCCTTGTCTTAAAAAAACAAAACAAAACCAAAAACCCCGCCCCAGCAGCAGCTTGTTTTTGAATCTTGAATGGAGATGCAATAGAAACTTGCTGTAATTTTTTCCCCCTGAAAATACTTTTCTAGCATGTACGGTTGTCAGAGTAGATTTACTCTGTGTTTTTTACATTGCTGAGCACAGACAAGCACTCAATGGGCCTGAGCTTGTCTGTTTGTCCTCTGTGTGTTTTCAGCTGAAAATGGATGTATTGTATAGGAATCCTCATTTTACAGACAAGAAACCTGAAAGTAAGTGACTTTCCTAAAGTTACAGAGAGTCAGCATGAAAGATGAGATCAGAATTTAAGACTTCCCAAGTCCTAGTCCTGCTTATAAACCACTGGAACTTTGCATGTCTCAGAAAACAAGACATAAACAAACTAAAGAAAACTAAACTATCTGCTAACTTGCTTCCAAAAGGTTTCCCCCAAGATCGTATTACAGTACTAACTTGAACCACGTTCTTAATATAAATAGAAATTTAAGAATATTTATTCTGGAATATACTAATATTATTTTCTCCTAGTAGTTGTGGGGTCTGGTAGAATGTCTTCTACATCAATGGTTTTTATTTGTGAACCCCTGAAAAATTATGAATGGAGGTGCATACCCCTTTGAATAGAAACTGGGTATTCACATACTTTTGATGGATCATAATCATCTTTTGTGGACCCCTTCAATATAGTTGGTGGACCCCTAGGGGTCCACAGACCACAGGCTGAAAACCACTGTTCCAGTGCCATCCAGTTCTTGCTATTTTAAACATAAATATTTTATATTTCGGTGACCTCTTTGTTATGCTATGTCTTAAAATAATATGTTTAGTATGTTGCAAGAAAGAAACAGCTAGAAGGAGGTTTCCTAGATTATCACGTTTGTATAATCTATATTCAAAACAAGCAAAGTACTCTACAAAGCACTAAAAACTAGGAAGTTGGGCAGTAGATGCATTGCAATGAAATGTAGACAAGTGCAAGGCAGAACACAACTAAATGAATGACTGAAATGTATAGTATAAATTGATAATCCTTTATGAACATTAATTCAGTTTTTCATTTGCTCAGAATAAACCTGCATCAATAAATGTCTAGAAGAGGACAACACAAAAAGAAGAGGACTTTAGTATTAAAAGGGATTAGGAAGAGAAAACTGTTTAATTTAAGAGGAGAGAAACAAAAGGACATGAAAGAAAAAAAGATGTAGATGAAGCTAAAGTTAAAAAAATATGACCCCCTTGAGGAGGTCAGGTTTTGAAATTAAATTTGCAAATTAAAAACAGGCCTCGTATATCTGGGTTCTCTTCACTTGTAAAAATTAAAAACTTCTAGCAGAATATTTTGTTATGAATATGAAAATAAAGGTCTCTTTAGTAAGAAATCCACAGGACCTACAGAAAAGGGATTTCACCATTGATTTCAGTGTATGTGCAATGCTGCTTAAGGTCCAGCGTGTATCAAAATAGTAAAACTGTTCATTTTCTGCATCCTGATTTCCAATTTAGTGGGAGTTCCTGAATGAGATGGAGGTGGGGAGGGTATGCAGCCCCAAAGTAGTGTTATTTGAAAACTGAGGAAACACGTTTTTTCCTCTGGGTATTCATCTTGTAGCCCAAAATAAATGGAAAGAACTGGCTGAAATTAAACAAGGATTTAGAAACAAATGTGCCCTCAACTCTATTGTAGCCAAATAAATTGCATGTAATATATGCAGAAAAGTGATGCAGTGCTTGTTTTGGGACAAAGACACAGCAAATTATCGGTTATGAAAGATCCAAAGGAAGATGAAGGCTAGTAAGTGGAACTTCTGAGCCTGGCTGTATGTTGGTCTTTTGTGTTTTCTTATTAAATCCTGCTGATTTGCAATGCAGTTCCTGCTGCCTTCCCGCATCTGTCTTTTGGCTTTTAAAATACTGAATCAGGATGGCATAGTATTATATTTGGAAATCTCCACTGTATCACCACAATTCTGTTATGTATTTATATATGAGTATCAAACCTAGCACAATTTATTAGTCTCCCAAGTTCAGAAAGAATTAGCAGTTAATGCTGTGAAAAGATTTTTCTGTATACAGTAAGCATGATTTGTAAAAGTTGCAGTAGCAATTTATACCTTTCTCTTCGCTAAAAAGGTACTCAGAGCTATTTTTGTGGCTGCTGAGCCATTATTATTTTATGCTACTTTGTATTGTCCAATAATCCTCTTGGAATGGAGTTTGTCTCAGAACTTATTTTGCTCTCAATGTTAATAATGTACTGTCATACAAAAATATATTCTGTGTACTTCTGTATGGCTATTTAATGTTCAGGAATACTTTATTATATTATTATAATTTATATAAATGGCATTCAAAATCCTTGTTTGTCATTTAATACATTATAAACATCACCTCATTTATATCTTCTTGTCATTTGAGGTAATAATAGAATAGACTGTCCTATCTTGAGAAATCACTTCTCCCACCCCTTTAACATAAAGACAGAGAGGGTGAGGAGATTGCATTTTGACGGTGTAAAACTAGCTCTGCATGCAGTATTTTTGTCAGCTTGCATAATTTAAATTTTTGTCATGTTCAATAATGAACATGTGATTAATGGTTGTCCATGTAACAGCAGAGCTGTTATTACCATGTGCCATTTCAGTTACTTGGGCAATTTGTCAACTCTCTATACAAACAGCAACAGTTCACGAATATGAATTTTCACTGTCTCAGAAAAAAACAAAATCAATAACAGTTGTTTGCGGGTTGATTCAGTTGCTCACTGAATGTCTTCTTATGATAGCACATGACCTAGAAGTTTCATACTGCAGCTTAAGCTATAGCTGTTTACCCTAGAAAGCAGCTCTTTTCAGTGGTGATTGAATAACTTTAATATTTAATACAAGTTTCATTTTCACTAAAAATCTCCGTTCCCTTAGCTCTGGGTAAACTGGACTTCACTGTAAGTTGATCTTTGTTAGCCTGCAACATTTTTACCTGGCAGTTAGAAATCATTAAAAATAAAGCCAAGAATGGGGATGGAGAGACATTATATTGCAAATGAACTATGTTGTTCTAGAGATGATTTTGAATTACCAATGTAATTGAGAAACAGGCCTTTCATACATTTTTCTTTCTCTTCGAATCTTTTTCCAGTGGTTGAATCCAGCAATGGCTAACATAAATTGTTTACTCTGTTATGTCAGGTGCTGTGAAAAATACAGCTGGAAGAAATGTGGAATTAACATATAGGCTAAGTACAGACAATCAAAAAGCCCAAGGCTGAATTGATTCAGTCTTTGCAGGTTACTCTAAGCTGCAAAGATTAAACTGAGAAACAATTGGATGCACATTTACCTTTGATTCAGGAAATGCAGCCACATGCCTGCAGTGGCTCAGGCTAGAAGCCAGGGGGTGCTAGAGCATGGCTGTATGGCACTTCCTCTTCCTGCTGCCCCCAAGGTCTTTGGGATTTGCAGTCCAGCATGAAACAAGTAGGACTCTGCAGGGTTTCTCATCACTTCCTCTTCCTGCTTCTAGGTGCCTCTGGGATTTATAGTCCACAGTTGCACCCAGCAGTAACTTCCAGTAAGTTTGGCAGGGCAGGCCAGTTCTGTGCTTGAGGGAAGGGATGTTTAACCGCACTCCCTGGCCTCAGACCCCATCCAGGGTTTGCCTAGGGGTGGTGGTGGGGAGGACATCCCCTGCCTCTTCACCCCTCCTCAACCTTTCTCTGCTGGAGCAGACAGCACAGCCCAACCCAGGACTGGAAAGCATGCTGGGATGCTGACGGACTCTGATTTAACTTGAACCAGGAAGGGGTCTGGGACAGAAGTTTCATAAACTGTTTTGACCTAAAGCAGTTAATTCTGATACCACATTCAACCAGATTTATCTTAAACAAGTTTCAGCCATTTTGAAACTGGTTTATGTGCACTGAACTTCTGTTCTGTTACAGATTTAAACCAGTTTCTGATCACTTAAACTGGTCTATATGTAACTTCTGTCCCTAGCCCTGGGCATTGGCACCAGGGAAAGGTGTCTATGATGGAAATTGGAGTTGCCCAAGCATAATCGGCTGCACTGTAAAATGAAGCCAATGTTGTAGATGTTACTAATAACAACAATAATATAAATTGTTATGGTAATAACTAGGTTCATCCAGAAAAGAGGCCACACTGTACAAGCAGAGTTCTGAATGGTCCCTAAACAGACAGCTAACCAGATAGAGACAGAGTGTGAGAAGGAAGGATAGCACATAGACTGAATAATGTGATAGTGGGAAACATCACGGTAGCCCCATGGTTCTCTTGCAGGAAAGGGATTGGGTTGGTTTAGCTAGCAAAGGATCAGCTAAGTAGAAGAGGGAAGGTTGAGGGAGGGTGGGGGGCAAGTCAGGGAAGAAAAGAATAAGAGGAATATGTGGGGAGTGAAGTTAAGGTAAGGAAGCTTTAATGGAGGGAAGAGGAAAGTAGTGGATCAAAAAGTTGACTTTTACAAGGTAGGAACAGCCTTGGCTGGCTCCTTTTTATAGTGTCCCCTAAGGAGGGATCTTAATCAGTCCATCCATTGCAGCTCTTTTCTCCTCATAACTTAGAGACCAAATCAAAAGGATCATTTTTATTAGCTAGCAAGTAAAATATCAGTATACATATGCATATCATAATGACAGAACATTCACCTGATTCCAGATGTTTCACATTATGCATGTCACTTAGAATGCCAATTAAGGGTAGAAAGTGGGACTAAAAGACATAAGCCTTGTAAGGGTTAAATGAATAGAGCAGGGGCAAACATTTTATCCTCAGTCGAACTCCTTGGTTTGCAGCCATTATAGCTCCAGAATCTGGGCATCCCAATTAAAAATGACAAAATGCCTGGGAATCATACCTGCAGTTTGCTGTGTGGTGTGGTACATCACATGCATTGCATCATGCTTGCATGTGAAGTGCCCTAATATGGTTTCATAGTTTTATAGCTGTGAGGGGCTAGAAGGGACCTTGCAGATCATCGGGTCCCACCCCTCTGTACTTGGGCAGGAAAGACTGCTGGGATCAGATGACCCCAGCAAGATTGGCATCAAAACATTTTTTGAAGATCGCCAGGGTGGGTGACTACCACCTCTGGGGGGAGACTATTCCACACCCTCGGTACTCGGTACTCAACTTGTACAGAAGTTTTTCCTTATGTGTGGCCTGAATTGATCCTCAATCAGCTTGTGCCCATTATTTCTTGCCCTCCCATGGGGGGCCTTGGTGATCAGATGCTCCCCCAGGCCCTGATATACATTCTTGATATACGTATAGGCTGCCAAGTCCCCTCTGAGTCTTTTCTTCTCCAGACTGAACAATCTCGAGTCTTTCAGCCTCTCCTTTTATGACCTGCTCTCTGGGCCTCTAATCATTAGCGTGGCCCTCCTTTGGACTCTCTCGAGCTTCTCCACATCCTTCCTTAAGTGCAGCACCCAGAACTGGACGCAGCACTCTAGCTATGGTCTCACCAAGGCTGAGTAGAGAGAGAGGATGATGTCCTTAGCCTTGCTTGAGATGCGTGCCAGTGTTTGATTAGATCTGCCAGCTATGGCATTGTATTGGTGGCTCATGTTCACTTTGTTGTCTATCATGACACCCATGTCTCATTCAGATGTGGTGCTAGCAACCTTAGCGTTGCTGAGCCTGTCAGTGTGTTGTGGATTATTTCTTCTTAGGTGGAGCACTTTATTTTTCTCCATATTTAATATCAAAGAGACTATCAAAAAGGGATATTTAAGTGCTGTGACAGAGCATTACAGCATCTTAATTTTAGGTCCCTGGCCCTGTTGTGGAGTGCAGAGTCTGAGATTAGATGCATAGGCACCCTATATGTTGCATAGGGAAAGGCAGGTGCCTCAAAATGGAATCATTTGCAAAATGGAATCTACAAATGCAAGAGAGCTGCATGGGTAACTGCTTCAAGTCAGCACTTTGAGCATGTAACTGCCCCAAGTAACCAATAGGGAAACCCTGAGGAGAGGGTTAATTTATTGCCTTAATTTATTGTCTTATTTGTCTCTAATGGATGGTGTCCAGAATAGTTTCCTGAAGGAAGGATGCCTAAACCACTTCTTTTCAAAACTGTGCTTATCCTTTTCAAAAACTGGTAGGAGAAGGTCATGCCATCCTTTGTTTATTCCATAAATTTACTGACTAGACTAAAGCACTGCTCCCAAAATAGGAGAGGCACTGGTTTTTAGTTCCTTGGCCTGACAAGATTCATGCCTACATCTCCCTCTTTCCAGGAGTGTCCTAGGCATTATACTTGCAATCAATTTTGTGATGAATGCACTCTTCCTTGCTGAAGGTGGAGCCCACTGCAGAAAAGGAATTAATTGGGCTAGCAGGAGAGAGAAAGAAGGAAGGATGATTTCTCTGAATCTTGAAGTATTTTATACATAGAGCAGTTCTAATGGGCAGTGTTAAAAGTTCCACCCCAGAATTGGACATCAGATATTCTCCCTCTAAAGCATCTGCTACTTGGCACTTTTTGAGACCGAAGGCTGTGTGAGAGGGACCATTGTTCTGACTCAGGATGGCATTTTTTATGTCCTTCCAGCATAATGAATATAGCACTCTTCATGGAGGTAGGAAACATGGTTTGACTGTTAAGGCAGGAGAGGGAAGTTGAATCCAGGTCTCCTACATCCTGGGGAATTGCTCCAGACACTAAACTGTTGGGCAAAGCAGGAAGTGCAGTCATGGCTTTTTAAAAGCAAGCAACAATGATCAGTGCAATTTGTGGGCAGCCTGGTCTGGTAAACGAGGTCCAAAAACAGCAAATGAAGCCACTCAGACAAGATCTGTGGAGGAATGCTGAATTAATAGATTCTGATGGGGCATAGCTGTGAGCTAGGTAGTAAACTGCTTAGTTGTGTCAGAACTGAAGCACTTCTAGGCATGTGCAGAAGCATGCTTTTAGGTATCTGGGGAAATTTTAATATCCCAGGTGCTTAGGGACATGGGTGCTCCCTAGTTTGCTTTTAAGTTCTAAGTTTGTTTTATAGATCTGAGCCAAAGAGCAGCACTGGTACTGGGTAAATGTGATATGACACTGATATTCAAAGTGATACACCATAGAAGTAAAAATTGTAAATGTGTTTTAGCTCACAGGTTCTGTGAAAAATTTTGTGTTTTGTAAGCCAGCTCATTTGGAGCATTTCAAATAATAAAAATTGTTGGAACACAAAAAAGTTCTGAGTTAGCATATTAAGGAATAGCAATCTCTACAGAAATCTGGCCCTAGGCCATTTGCTGTGTCCTATGTGAACTTCCGTGTTGTATGCCACTGCCATTTATCCTAGCTCATTAAAAACAGGAAAATTGTGATTCCTTTTGTTTCTCTAAATATTATTAAAATATCATTGTCTGTCCCCTTTCGTACTTTACTAGATCATGTCTTCGAGGAGTTGCTTTTCCCACTATAAACGCTTTCCCCCACTTGCCTACACTGTGTGGTCACTAGTACAGCTTCCTTCATCCTCTTTCTTTGCACTTTCTACTCTTGGGGTCCCAACCAGGAAGTCACTCAGTGATGATGAAAAAGTGATGATGTGGCAGCTATAAAACTAAGTTTTGTAAGGCTGTGTACACATCTTTTTCTGCCTGCCTGGCCCACCATTTAGTTGACTGGTAGGATGGGATGGGGGAGAGAGACTATCCCATAGCAGAAACCTTTCTGGAGCCCTGGAAGGGAGGGAGGGAGGGAGAGAGCAGAAGAGTGTAGATATGGGATATTCTCAACACTCCAAAGAAGCATACAACCATTCAGGTTGGTACGGGGAGATATTTTCCTGGTTGGAAGAGGGAGAACTTTCCTGAGGAAGACCCAGTTCTCTTCCTCAAGAAATGAGGACTGGCTGTACTCTGAATGGCTGTACCCTCTTTTTTTGTGCCAAGAGAAAGGCTTTGCTCCCAGTACCAATGTAATGGCTGTCCATAGCCTAAGCTTACTTGCTGTCCATAAAATGGTGGGTTTTGTGGTCAGCAGTAGAACCACAGATTGGAACAATGTGTGAAAGCTGCTGGTCTCTTTGTACGTGCTCTCCAGGTAAAATTAGGAACTTCTTCCTATAGTGTCTTAGGCAGGCCAACACTTTGAGCTCCAAATCACATTAAAATAGCAAGGAAATAATAGAACAATTATTGCCAAAACTGAACATCATTGTAAGTCTTTGTGTAGACTAGACTGAATAATGTATAGAACAGTTAAAAATAGTTTTTAAATAAAGGAAAAGTGTCTCTGACATGCATCTGACAACTTTTCACAATAGCAGAAGTGCTTCTCAATGGGTGGCTATACTTGAAAAGTTGGTATTCATGAAGAACAAATGTACTCAGTGCAGAAGGAGAAACTGATCTCAGGGCCCTTTTGAAAGTTTGATTTCTAACATCTTTTGCTTCATTGATAAGAAAAATCAAAACTGTTCATAGCAGAGAGAGACAGTTGTGTTCTGGGAAGTACTGATGTTGTTGACTTTGCAAAAACCAGGGGTAAAAGAAGTTGTCTGTATAGATAGGTACATATCAACCCCCCCTTCATCCCTACTGGCTTGCAGCTAAGGAGACATTTATTATTAAATCAGCAAATGTTCAAAAAGAAATAAAATATTGCCTTTGCAGCATTGCCTTTTCATCAAAAACAGGAATTCAACACGAAGACAAACCTATATATGCTGGCAGCTAAGAGCCTGTAGATAAATTATTTGGATAGATTGAGAAAAAACAGTTGGAGATTCACCACTGGGTTCAAAAGGATGCAAAATCATATTTACCATGCTGATCCAGTTTGAAGTTGCTGTTTACATTTTTTACAGTTTATCCAAGATCTAATCTAGGGATTAGGAATTGGAAGGATAGAACTACAGAAATGTATCCTTGTTGCTGAGGAATTGAATATCTGATAATCTTATTAAATATTTAAACTGTTGTCACAATCACTATAGAGGTGGGTATTGTTCCTGATGTAATTTTCATTAGGCATCCAACAAGCATAAAAGAGAGAGGCAGCCTTAATTTTTTTTCTTGCCTTTCCTACTCCTAGTACTCTCAGACTGTGTCCCAAAAATGCTTCAATATTTTAGAAGTAGTGGTGTGCTTTATTATTTATTTGAAAGTTGCTTTTACTTTGCGGTAGTGTTTCCCTACCTACTTGCTGCTGATAAAACACTGTTTTAGCTTTTCTCTTTCCTACTGCTACAATTTGTGGATATTCAGCACTGCGCATTAAAAAAATAAGTGAGATAATACTTCTCTATAATGTGCATACCTAGTTCTATTATAGACATAATGAATAGGATTGTGTACTGCTATAATTCTCTGTAAAATCATACGCGTAACTTCTTTGTGGTAGTGTTTTTATATAAACCTCATTAAATTACACTAAATAAAATGCTGAATAAGAGAGACTACCATATTTACTCAAATAGAAGATGAGGCTTTCCTCCCAAACAGCGTAGGGGGGAAAGCTTTTTATTTTACTGCATTTGAGGAAACCACATTAAATACATTTTCTATCGTTAAACTGATGCCAAAAAGCAGCATGTGCTCAGTAATAGAAACCAACTATGAAGCTGAATAAAATGTAGACAACACTGAGCATGACTATAAGAAACATGACCCATAATGAGCAAACATATTGATGGGAACTTTTTATTTTTACAAATTTTATTAAAAACACATGTATCACCCTAAATTTATAAAGCTACACACATTGAGCATCCATGTTTTACCAAGGCTTCTGTGGCAGGGCACTGTGTGTGCCTGCCACTTTAAAGGACTGGAGCAGGCAGCCACCAGGTGCCTGATGAGGGCAGCCATTTTGAGTCAGGGGCTGTCTATATAAAGAGGGCAGTTCGGCTGCTGGAGCCCAGGCAACAACATCACCTGGCCGGAGGGCTGCTGAGATCATCTGGAGGTAAGGGAGGAGCTGTAGGGGATGGTAAGGAGGCTCCTGGTCCTGGGCATGAGCTAAAACTGCACCCTGCCGGGAGTGGGTGGCCTGGTGGGGCTCTCAGTGGCGCTGGAGCCCCCAGGAAATGCCAGGCCAGTTACCACCCCGGTGAAAGGCGGGTCGGGGCACCTTAACCCCTATCCCCCACCACTGGGTGGGTAACCCCGTTCGTGTGAAGGGCCCAGAGGGCAGACCCCTGGAGAGAGTGAGGGGCTAGAGACTTGGTCCTGAACAAGAGAGTACCCTTGACTGGCCCATTTTGGGGCCAGGACCAGGGATGGTCGAAAGGGCCAAAGGCCCACTGTGGGGGCCACCCAAGACCCGGGGGCCTGGGGTCACGCGGGGGTCCCGACTGGCCTGGAGGTGGGCCAGGGCTGGTAGCCAGAGGACCTGGGGGGACCACACCCAAGAGGGGAAAATAGTTTCAGGGACCTAGGTAGCCTGAATGAAGGCGGGGTAGACCGCCTGAATGAAGGGATCTTGGAGGGGTCCTGATAGGCAGATTCTGGGGCCCAGTGTAGGGGCCAGTGATTGATAAGAACACCTAGATGCCATCTGCAAGGCTTGGGCTATAGTGTAGGGGAGGAAAGGAGCCACAGAGAGTGCCCCCTGGCATCGGGGCAGCAAAATGGGTAGCCTCCCGCTTAATTGACATCTATTAATTAATCAATTAACATCAAGGAGTGGTGGGCGAGAAGGCGGATGGTTGGCCCAAGAACAGGTGGGCGGGCCATGGAGGTCAGCCCCGAGGAGGCCCCCTGTTACAACTTCATAGCGCAGAAACAACTACATCTCAAAAACGTACATCTACATATTTTAAACCCTTAAACAGCATACAACAACTTCCACAAAAAAACAAACCCTTACGGAACTCTTTTCCTTCATACAGAACCCCATGAAAAAACGGTTACCTCAGTAACCACCTGAAACTCTCTGCCCTCCCATTGGCCCTCTCTGTTGGTTTGGTGAAACAAATGTGTCCAGTTCTTTTTCTTCTACTTCTCGTCCACCTTTTCCTCTCCAATCTTCTTTTTGTCCTACTGGATGTAGTATTTCAATTCATGCAACCCCAGCTTCAGGCACTCTTTCAGTGAAAGCCAACCCCTTAAACACCAAGAAGTTTCTTACTTTCCATGAACTAGTTTTAACACATGCTAATAATGTTCTTAATAACATTTCTTCTTATCCCTTTTCTATGAGTCCATAAAATACCATTTCCTGCACTAATGACAGGCTTATTTTGGTGACGCTCATAAAGCGGCAGACACTTTCCAACACCCACGTTACATATGTACATTCCCAAAACATGTCCCACTTTCTCCTTCCCCACACCTCTCCCTTGGGCACCTCAATGAGCTTGTCAAGCCCCATCTGTTGTTGCACTTCTCTTACTAGCAAGATATTTCTTACAACCATCCATGCTAGGTCAGATTGTTCACCTTTTAGTTGTTTACTTACCATCACTCCCCACACCTTTTTCATTTGTCCTTCTGTGACGTTTCCTGCCAACTCCATCCTGTGTGCTTTTATCAATTTCTTCCTTTCCCTTACTGCTTTCAACAATTTCTTACGATCCTTCAGGAACTCCAGCCCTACCTTTCCTATTTTATACTTCTGCACAAATCCTTCCATCTTGATATAATGAATCAGTGGTTGCCACACCCATGGACTCTTCAAGGAGAATTGACATACTCCCCATTTCCTCAAAATTTCAGCTATGTGAAATCAGGTGATATGTGCTGCTTTCCCCTCTCCCTCTATTACTGCCTTGCATATCTTGCTTTCATATTTCTCATAGATGAGCAACCCAAAGTCTGGTAGCCCCAATCCTCCTCTCTCTCTTGCTTTGTACAGTTCACGTCTAGCCAAACTTTCTCTTTTGGCATTCCAGAGGAAACCATATATTTCTCTTTGTACTTTGGCTATCTACCGCTATGTCGGTGGGAATACAATTTCCATATATAGAATAGCCACCAGTAGCATAGCCTTAAATGCTGCCACTTTTCTGGCAAATAACAGTGTCCATTTGGACCATAACCAAAGTATTTGCTGTAGCCTCATCATCACCTTTTCCCATGCCATATTACTTTTCCCTTCAGTGTCCATTGGGATCCCTAGCACTCTAGTTTTTCTTTTATTTGAAGGCCCAACTTCTCCAAGTTCCTCCAGTTCCCCAATCCCATTATGGTGCTTTTCAATTTATTTAGTTTAGCCCCTGTCGTTTATCCATACTCTGATGTATGCTTTAGCGCCCTTTTCTTTTAAAGTCTATTTCCTTCTTTTGGTATAGCTCTTCATAAAATCTTCTCATCACCTCCAACACCTCATCCTGCTTTTCCACATTAGCACCATGTTCTTCCCACACTGCTTTAAGCTCTCTTTTTGCTGCCGTCACTCTGGGCAAAAATGTATTGGGACTGCTCTTTGTTTTCTCCCAGCCGGGATGCTTATGCTAAGAACATTTTCTCTCCTATCTTTCTTTTAAACCAGGTTTCTAACTCTTGCCTTGTTTATTCTAGCTCTTCTCATACCTGTCTTACTTCTGCAGCTTCCTTTAGCAGCTCCTGAATCTTTTTTTGCAGCTCACATAGCTCTTTTGTTCTTTTCCCTGCACATCTTTGGCCTTCCTTCCTGAAAATTCTCCTGTCGTCTTTTTCACCATCATCCACTGTTCTCTAGTACACCCAAAATATTTCTTCAGTATTCACCACCCTTCAGAATGTCTCATGTACCCTTGACATATATCTTGTAACAACCACACATATAACTTCCACAGTCCCTTCCCTGTCATAGGGCTCTTACCAAGACCCATTTCTGCCTTCAGCATCCAGTGATCACTAAAAGCCACGTGTATGGTTTCTTTCTTCCTTTTCCCTATTTCTTTTGATACAAGCACAAAGTCATTTCTTCATTGTCTCTTTCCACTGGGGTCTGTTCTAGTAAACAATTTCTCCTCTGACCACCCATCTGCTAGCCACTCTTCTTTTACTATATTTGTTAACAGTCTGGACCAGCTGTCTGGAGCTCCATTTTCTCCTTCCCCGGTTCTGCTGTCCACTTTGATTATCCAATTGAAACGTCCTGCTATTATGCACAGTCTCCCTCTGACCATGTAAACCACTGGTTTTCTAAGGAGTACATTCCCTCCCTCCCTCTCCAGTGGTGCATATACATTGAAATTTTCTAATTCTGTTTCCCTGACTGATAGTATCATTCATTGCAATCTGGCACTAATGACTTGTACCTGCATTGCTCTCAGCTCTGGGTCTTCAATAAGATTTGTCTCATTTGTCCCTGACCACCAGGGCTAGGGACAGACATTACACACAAACTGGTTTAAGTGATCAGAAATGGGTTTAAACCTGTAACAAAACAGACATTCAGTGCACATAAACCAGTTGCAAAATGGCTGAAACCAGTTTGAGATAAACCTGGTTGAATGTAGTATCAGACTTAACTGATTTGGTTTAAACTGGTTTATGTAATGACTGGCCCAGACCTTTTCATGGTTTAAGTTAAATCAGATTCCCCCAGCATCCCAGCATGCTCTCTGAGCTGGGCGGGCCCCTCCCCTCTGCTCCCTGGCTAGAACTCCAGCAAAGACTTGCAGGCACAGCAGGGTCTTCTTGGTTTCCCCATGCCCACCCCATCCCTCTACCAATTGCTGCTTAAGCAGGGTTCCCTTCCTCCTCTCTCCCACAGCATGGAACTTAGCTGGCATATGGCATACTAGCTAATGCTGAGAGAGGTCTATGTAAGGCAGACAGGACAGTGTCCGCTTAGGGCCTTTTGGAGCTAATCAGCAGGTCACCTGGTAATGTCCCTGCATTTCTTCCTTTGGAAAAAGCTGTTCAAGAAGAGCTTGAACTAATGAGTGAAGCTTTTGTTTTCTGATGGGGTGCTAAATGCTGGTTGCAGAGCTGATAAATGCTCTGTTATCAAGGAGAGGTAGGGGGAACCCATCCCTAATCAGAGCATCCTGCCAACGCATGGCCACACACCCCCTCAGCTCAGCATTGTAGATGGGAAGGGAGGGCTGCTCTAGCGCCTCCGCCTCCCTCCCCCAGCTTCTAGCCTGAGCCACTGCAGGCATGTGCTGGAATTTTTTCAGTCCAGAGGGGATGTCTTTACGGTTACAAATGTATTCAGCCTAGCCAGGTTAAACTAACCTGCAAAGATTGAATCAATTCAGGCTCAGGCTTTTTGAATGCGTGTCCCTAGCCCAGGATGTTCCCTGTCTCCACCTTTTCTCAAAGCATTTATTACTCCTCTCCCCTGGTATACACATTCTTGTAGGCAGATTATGTCTGCCCTTACTTGGCTCAACACTGGTTCAATTGGTTCCCATCTTTTCCTTGTTAAGATACTCCTGAACTTAAGTGAAATTATTGTCAATACCATTTATGCTTGTTTTAAAATGGGTGCACCTGTGCCTTTAAGGTTTGTCTGCGCTTCCTTTGAGCTGAGTGCCCCTATCCCTTAAGGGTCATCTGTGCTACTGCTCAGGGTGGTCAACTACTTCCTCTTCTTCACTTGCATTCCTGTAGCCTTTGAAAGCTCCTGGATCGCTTGCACATATAGGCTGACATATTTCCACTCCCCTGCCACTTCCCACCTTCTGGTCTCCACTCTGAGCTGGAGCACAGAGATATTAGTGGCAGGAAACTGCTCTCTGGCTGTTCCTTCAACTCACCTCCCTCATTTTCAGGTTTCTCCTTCCTGCTCTTCAGTCCCTGCGTTTTCTTCCTTTTCTCAGCCTCTCTCTCTGGTTCTTCCTCTTGCTCCACCTCCACTTCTGCTGTCTGTAGGGTGTCTTCTTTCTTCCCCAGCCCCACCACCATGTCTAAACTGTTTGCTGTTTCTACCTTCCTTTCCATTCCATCTCCTATGTTCTCCTGTTAACAAGTTAACCTATTGCTCAAATCACGAGTGACACTTTATAAAGGGTGATAAGGCAAGGTGCCGCGTTTATTGATTACGTGAGTTAGACATAGGGGTTCGGACACACCATTCATATAAACACACACAAATCATCATATGCATCATTACACGCAGGCATACACATACACAAAACAACCATTTCATTCACACATACACCAGATATAGTTACCAGCAATAGTTGCTCAATATCAGCCCAGCGTGGCCAACCCGGGCCTATTGAGTAGATGATGATGATTTGCAGATAGCAGATTTGAAGATAACAGCTGGAGCAGGGTGAACAGATGCATCTGTGCTCCAGTGAAACAGCAGTGGGGAAAGAGACTCACCTAACTTGGCATTTCCAAGGTGTTCTTTTATAGGGATTGACATCATTTGTTTCAGTGCTTTGGGGTTTTTCTATACCCAGCTTCTGTTTTTGCGGTTGTTCTTCTTTTGTCTTCAGCTTATCTCAGCCTTGGAGTGTTCTTGCTGCCCATCTGGCAGGATGAGTGCATTCCTTCTCCTCGTTAACTTCTTTGTGCCCTAGGCCAAAAGGGATTCTTCAGCCATTTATTAATTAGTTTACTGACTGGTAACTTACATTTGGCACCTTGTTGCTTACATAAACAGTTAAATCTTCTCCCGCCTCTATGCCATTCTTTCACCGTTCACCCTTTAGGCTATACAGGTTTCATTCATTTATGTCAAGCAGAAGGATGCAAAATGGAGTTTTCAAGTTGCTTACAAGACAAGACTAACACGGTTACATTTCACTACTATTACACTTTATGTTAACATCTCAGCTACATTAGTTCAGTTTATGCTACACTCGTGCCCTGCCTCAATTACAGACATGTTACCCCCCTCCTATGTTCCACCCTCCTGCTGAGTTTCTTTCACCATTTCTACCTCAGTGTCCAACCCCTCCTCTCCTCCACTCTCCTCCTCCTAGTTTTGCTGTTCATCAGGAGGTCTGACTATACTTACAAAGGCTTTGTGGCATCTTGTGATACAAGTGCCCCTCTGCCTTACAAATAGTGCATTTTAGGGACTCCTGGCACCACTCTGCTGCTCCATGCCCCTTCCCTTCACATCTGTAGCACACCATGAAAGGGACTGTGTGCAGAGAGGTGCCCCACCTTTCTGCATTTTCTCTTTTGGTTGCCCATGGTACATTATAAAACCCCAGTGTGTCCCGATCTGGATCATTCACGGGAGGTTCAGCACCCCACCTGGGCTCCACTTGTCTACTTGTAACGCTACTTGCGCCCTCCAAGACGTTGTCCAGATACCATATTTGTCCCTTACTTTCTCTATTGACATGACCCTTTGGATGTACTTTTCCATCCATCTTTCTCTGTCTCCTGCCTCTAGTAAATCCATGTACATTTGAAATATAATCACTCTTTCTCTTGACTTTTTCCATGATATGAACCTTATCCTCTTAATTCCTCCCTCCCATGTTTCTCCGCATATTTCTTCCAAAAGTTCTCAAGCCCTTCTCCATCCCAGTCAGTCAGTTTCTAAGTCTTTCAGTTTGAGAAAGCAATCAGGCTGGTGAGGTGTTCTACCTACTCCTCCAAAATCTCAAATTGTACCACTTCCAGGGAACCATATATGTTCATCATTGATTCCATCTGCCTCCTGTTACTGGTTAAAATTTCCTTTATCCTCAGCATCTACTCCTTCTCTAGCTTCTTTTGGTGTGTCTTTTGTGTTTTTGCACTATGCCACTCCTAGTGGGCCAGCCTGCCGTCATGCTTCCGCTGGTCTCTGCTTCTCATCGACATACCTTCTCCTGCTGCTCCCACTCTGCTCCTCTCTTCCTTCTGGCATCATCACTCTCATCATTGCTGCCTCCGCTGTTGCTCTTGCTGTCACCTTCTTTCTTCCTTTGTCCACCTTCATCCACTCTCCATCTGTCTCCAGATCTTCATTTCCACTCTTCAGCTCTTTTTCTACCTCATGCTTACTTGCCACCAGTGCCATTGGTTTGGACTTTGGATCTATCTTCTCCACTTGTTATACCCCAATGCTCTGTTGATCCCTTTGTTTGCCTTTAAGGCACAGATCAGGCTTCCAGTGCTTATGGGAACGTACCACAGGGATAGGTTAGTTCAGGCCATCTCAATAAGATACATGGTAGTGCCCATCACATGCAGCCCCCACCAGGCCCAACTCTTTTTCAAGTTGTGCTAAGCCAGTGCAATGGATACATTTCAATTTCCTCTTCAGTCCCTTATATGAACGGCATCTTTCTTTACCGTTTACAGTGATTCTTGGCCAGTCTTAAAAAACATCACCAGATGGGGCCCCAAACAGTTCACCCAGAATACCTCTGTCACCCGCTCTGTCAGCCTGTCACATATAATTAGTTTGGCCCCACCCTCCATGAGGTGGAACTAGACCAGGTGCCAGCAAGTGCCATTTTTAATTCTGCTGAAAATAGCACAGAGCATAAATGTGCTTTAAAGAGCTCAAACTGTTTATTATTATTAATGTATGCTTTCTCTGAGTTTTGAAAGAAAATAATTTCTGATGGAACTCTCATTATTATTCAAATGGATAAGGTATTTATCAGAGCTTGTCACTGAGTAATAACAGGAACTATTTAAATTAATAAGATTTCCATTTATCCCTATGTTTTTATATGCACATCCACAAGAGCAAACTTTTCTAAAGCTTACAGAGGAACAAATAGCCATTTAGCCCTAACAAAGATGATCATTTAGCAGCTGTGCATCTGAGGCAGTAGGGTGGTTTCACCATTGGTATTTGCTCGTGCCCAATTTATTAGAATCCTCAAGAGGACAATAAAAAGTTATAGTTTGAGCGAGAGGTACCTACATAGTGTTTTCAAAAGAAATTGCAGTGCTCAAAAGCTGCTTAAGATGTTCAGAATGTAGTCATTTGAGACATATAACTAAACCTGGAGATAGAGGCTAAGGTGTTCAAACAGTCCTTCACTTGACTGCCTTGCAGTCTGCTAAACCCTAAAAATGACAGTGGATAGAGTCCAGATCTCTCCATCCTTCTCCCCCTCCCACTGTGTATTTGAGAAAGAAAAACCGAGGCAAACAGTTTCATTGACCATTTCTAGGATTATTAAATGGAAGGAGGAAGCTCTCTTCTGCATAAAGTCAGCATAAAGATGAGACCTAGCACAGACCAGGGAAGGGATGTTGGAAGACATTTCATGATTTAATAACCAGAAGAGTACAGGAATGAAGAATCAGCATTATGGAGACGCTGCAGCACAGGACTTAACTGTGCTGGTAATGTAACTGAGGGAAAAGAAAGCAGATAATAGGGGGGCAAAAATAATTAGTCCTTACTCTCCTGTATCAGGATCTGTGATTTTTGGAGGACATTTCTGAACTTCCTTTTGTGGCAGGACATACAAAGGCTTGGTCTTGAAACCAGTAGCACTCGGAAAAAACAGAATGGGAGGAAAAGCCAGGGAGGCTGACCTGAAGAAGACACACACTCACAGCTAAGCTTTCATAGATTTCATAGACATTAGGGCTGTAAGGGACTTCACGAGATCATTGGATCCAGCCCCCTGCCCAAAGGGCAGGAAGTCAGTTTGGGTCAGATGACCCCAGCAAGATAATCACCCAAATGCTTCTTGAACGTGTCCAGAATAGGTGCTTGCACCACTTCTGGGGGGAGTCTATTCCAGACTCTGGAGCCCTAGACGGTAAAGAATGTTTTTCTTATGCCCAATCTAAAATGGTCTTCCAGCAGTTTGTAACCATTTGACCTTGTCTTCCCTTGGGTTGCCCTTGTGATCAGACATTCTTTCAGATCCTGATGCATACCCCTTATGTATTTACATACTTCCACCAAGTCCCCCATGATCCTATGCTTTTCCAGGCTGAAGAGTCCCGTGCCTCTCAGCCTCTCCTCATAAAGTCTGCTCTCTTGACCTCTGATCATGTGTGTGGCTATCCTCTGGACTTTCATGCCACATGCATGATCAAAAACTGACCATTTTTATCTCATGATTCTTCTAAAGAACCACTGGAGCCATGGTTGATAATACCAAATCAGCTGCTTTTAAGGGTGTTCATGACATCCCAGATACTTGGGTTGCAAGACAAATTGCAAGACAAATTGACTTCAACATAGGCAGACAGACCCATACAAAATTTTGCAGAAATTACAGTCATGAAAAAAATGGGCATTCTAGTAGGCAATCTTTTAGAGCAAGTTGACCACAGTCGCTTTGACTATTCATTTACAAAATATTGTTCACTGACAAAATGGGCATTCTAGTAGGCAATACATGTCTCTTAGAGAGGAATATAGTCCGATAATATAACCTATAGGACGGAAAACCACAACTCTTCTATAAATAGGGTTATGCAGAGATCATGTCCAAGACTGTGGTGCCCTCCTCTTGCTGTATCCTCTATGCCTTCCATTGTCTTAGCTTTCTCTTAATTCATGGGTTCTTGAGTGTTCAGTCAGCCTCTCATCCTTGTAGGACCCAGTTCAGTAGGATCATAGAAAAGTAGAACTGGAAAGACACTTCATGAAGTCATCTCTTCCAGCCCACTGCTCAAGGCATGATGGTATAAGGATGATAACAGTAGTTTGTTGCTTATGTTGTTTTCATTCTTTCTCCATTCTGTTTTTCATTTCTGCCAGTTCCCGTGCTAGGCCCAGGTCTTATGACTGGTTGTTCTGAAAGTGTCTGAAGGCCTATGCCTCCTGAATGTGGCACCCAGGGGAAGCCCTTTGAAAGTGCCCAAGTAAGTGGTCAACCTGCAAGCAACCCATAAGGCTCAAATAGCACTGTGTCTATCTTGAATAGCGGGGATAATTCTCTTCACCCTTAGCATACAAGAAAGGTAGTCTTATGCATTATTTTCACAGGCAGAATATCTACAAAAGCATTTAATTTTTTGACTTCCATAATAGAAAAGGTGGTGCACAGTCTTTTGTTATGTGCTAGAAGCATCTCAGGAAAGGGTGAAGAGAGGGTATGGATATCCCATATTTGCATGGTAAATGAGAACATTAACCATTGAGTTAAATAAGATAGAAACAAATTTGAAGTGGTAAAAATTCTCATGCATCAGGCATTACATCAACTGTCTGTTTATTGTGTAGGGATCAGATGAGAATGTTTTTCTTATTTCAATAATTGACTGATATGGGGATTCTACACCTTATTTTGAAACTTCTGCTAGTGGTCACAGTTGAACACAAAATCATGATACCTGGTCCAATCCAGCCTGTTAATTTCTGTCTTCCCGTTGATTTCTTCTTATGGAGGACTTCACCTTGAAGTCCTTTTTTCTGTTCTTTCGTGCACTTCAAGAACATATGGCTTCCAAAGGACCAGTTTTTGTTACTTTTTTATATCTGTGATGTAGTTCAAATGTAACCATGTATGCCAAGCTTGGAAAGAAACAAATTTGATTTAGCTAGATTACTAGTACTACGCAGATGTTTTTATTTCTAATGATGGGCACTTGGCATTTCTGCCACCTTTTTATGCTTTGAACTTTCCATGCTGTACAGGTATAGTTCTCTTAATACCCTATTTATATAATGTTCTTCAATATGATATGTTCTTGTACAATGTTACATTTTTCTTTCTTTTGCTCTCGTAGAATTCAAGGACAAATATAAAGCTTCATAAATTGACAAAGATTTTTTGCTCCTTGATGCTTTCCCATTTTGGCATTCATACCATGTCAGCATCACTGAGTCCAGCAAGAACCAGAGACAGAAATTTACTTTGTTCATGCAAGCTATGTGAGAAAAACAAATTTTTACTGGAGGGTTTCCTAGCAGGGGTGGATGTTTTGTTATTCATAGCTGGAAGGGGCAACATATCATTTTAGCATTTGCTGTACTAAATGCTGTTTCTTGGAAAAGTGCACCTTTAGATACAGTTCTAGAAAACAGGTTTCAGCAAAAAAACCCACCCTAACCAACTGGTGCTGAGATGCCATTTTTGGTTTTCCACGTAGAAATTGTATTTTTAATCTGGAAAGCGACAGAGAAAGAGTGATGGTGATAAGTGGTGGTTATTTTAATGAGTACAAACATACTATATTCATGTTGGTCTTACAGCAACATGACGATGAGTCAGAGAGCTTCATGTTTCTCCAGAGTAAAAATTACATCCCTTCTTTTTTATTGAAGCTATTCATTTTTTGGATATAACATTTTTATTGCTTTAGTGATTGAAAAAGAAAAGCCATGTATGTAAGTTGCAAGTAATTATAGTGATATATATCCCCTGCCCATTACAGTTCTAATGTTATATTGTGTACAACTGATAAGAGTAGTCACAACAAATAATTTATCTAATGAATGTATTTCCTTGGCCTTGTTAAAACTTCTCTGCTGGTAAATGGAAGAATTCCTCAGCCCAGAGGAGAATGCATGCGTGTCGGACAAGAAACTGATGGTGTTTAACACTGAAAAATGCAAGGTTCTCCACCCTGGGAGGAAAAACATGCAGCATCCTTATAGGCTTGGCAGTACTATGCCGGCTAGTACTACGGAAGAAAAAGATGAACCTGAGCCTGCAATGTGATGCTGCGGCTAGTAAAGCGACCAAAATGCTGGCTTGTGTCTCAGACGGCCAGAGCCGACTTGAGGTGATATATAAATTGCTCAGTCATTTGAGCGGGCTGGTGAATGGAGAGGCAGACAAAGCGTATTGGTTGCAAAAAAGCTTTACTTACATCGCTAGTATCTGCGACGCAGGTGGTCCGGTCGCTTAAACAACTACACGAGTTGCTCCAGCTGGCAAGGCTCAGGCCAGCGAATCCATACACAAATCAGGCCGGCAGGGAAAGGGTACGTCGAAGGATGGTGCTTGGCGACGTGGTTTGTGGTGAACCCAAGGGTTACGATTAATGGCTCACCGAGATCGATTGCGTGGAGCTGTGTATTTTTGACCATGGCTAGAAGGCGAAGCAGGTTCCGCTGATCTCCTTTTGTCCAAGGCGTGAATTTTCGGGATTTGTCATGGATCTGTCGCTACAACTTAGTGAGGAGCGCCAAATGACTGGGGTCAACATAATGCCGGTACCAGTTTAAGTGACCTAAAAGCTGTTGGAAGTGCCTCTTAGTAACAGGGAGGAATGTCTTTAATGGATCGATGTTAGGACCATCATGAGAGATTCCGTGGCGGATGGAACCAATATATCGGGTGCCGAGGAACGTGATATCATCTACAGGATGTAGGCATGACTTTTCCTCGTTGATCGTCCATCCCTCACTTTGAAGGTGAGCGACTAGTTGATTGACTATACTAGTAACTACGGAACTATCACGACCCGTGATGGCAATGTCATCGACATAACTCCAGATTCTTAGTTCCTCCTCTGGGGGAAGAGAATGTGAGGCTTGAAAATTCTTCAGGGTATTGTTC
>NW_005841860.1:2349144-2351625 GCF_000455745.1 Alligator sinensis | reverse complement strand
GTATCGATAACCTTGGACTAAGAATTTGACCTTTGTGGTGACTGCAATAGCATTAAGCCCTTGTACCTTGATTGTTTTGGTGGTCTTTTGGTGGGGTATTGTTGAGGTAATTACGTTAACCTGAGCTCCAGTATTGAGGAGGAAAAGTACTTGTTGTTGGTCATCTGGATCAGTAGGGTTGTAAACAGTGAGTTCGGCATAAGGACGAGGGTCATTGGGGTCAGGTTCGAGTTGGAGAAGGCCGCCGGCAGAGCTGACAGCCATTACTCCTTTTTTGGTGGGTCCTCGAATTTAAATCCTAATGCTTTGGCTAGACAACGTTGGCTCCTTTCTCCCAAAATACGCAACTGATACTTTGTAAGTCCGGAGTGGGAGAGGAGAAATCCAAACATATTTCTTTCCTTTAAGGTTCTTTGAGGTGACCACCATGGCTCTTGCCGGGGGATAAATTATTGACGTCTCGGTGTTTCGACTGGGTATGCCGAAGATTGGTCTTTTATACCATCAAAAGTTCCTTCACTTTGTTTCATGAGCACCTGCAATCGTGGGAGATGGCCTAAGAGATTTCCCACTGGCTGACCCGCCATCAGGTTCAAAAAGAGTCGGAGCGTAACAGCATTTGTTCCTCCATATACCTCTACACAGGCGTCTATAGCTTCCAGGGGTGTTGGAATTGCCCCGGGGTCCGATAGGTGGCGATGAGCCCATCTCTCTTTGCATTGGGCTGCTGTTAGCCCCATTGGATTCGCTCTTGGGCTCCATGAAAGATATGATACTCCGATTATGGCTAAAAGGAGTTGCTCCGCAGTGGCCTTCTGCGGGCGACCCTCATGCCAGGTGTGGAATTTGTGGGTTACCTGTCCCACTACAAGCGCCGGGAGTGGAATGGGCCAGTGTGCACTGTCCGTAACCACGTTCAAATCAGTAGCACGCCCTCCACTCCACGCCACTTGTCGGGTCAGGGCACTCGCTTCTTCCCTGTCTAAAATGTCAGATCCAAACTCTACTATTAATCGTCCTAACCACATGGCCAAAGTTTCTTCTGGTTTTATTTTAGATTCTCTGCAAAGTTCTTGAATTTCTGGTCAGGTGCGTGTGCGAGAGGTAACAGTGGTACGCGTGGTACCTTCTTCATCCGCAACATGCTTCATTACAGCTATCGGGTGAGCTGCAGCAGAGAGAGAGTTAAATTCTTCAGGCGGGAGCGTTGGATACATCCCTCCTCCCATTGCCCCCTCCCCGTGGCAAGGAGGCGGGGCCGTTGGGAACGATGTCACCTCAGGGGGCGGAGTCGCTAGGCGGATCCCCGCCGGGTCTTCCGAAGCTCCGCCCCTCTTTTCCGCGTTCTCCGGATAGCTCGCGTTTCTTTCGGCGCCATTTTCTATCAGCGGCATCATGCGGCCGGCGCTATTGATAAGCGTCGCTCTGGAGCTCTTTGCTGTCTGCTCCAACGACTCCTTACCCGCCGTATGCAGCTGAACCTCCAAATTTGCATATTCCCTTAGTAGACCTGCTACTGTACGGAACAACACATTCATCATTTTTCCCTTCTTCCATTTAGTTAAACCCCATTTGGGCACGTGATGGCCCTTGGTCTCCAGGTCCTCCCGGAGCTGAACGAGAAGCTCATGACCCCGCGACCTGGGCACCAGATCAGGACAGTTGAACCAGTCCGTTGGGGTGGGTTCCCCTCCTTCCCTCAGGTATTGGGTGCACTGAGCAAACTCCTGAGCGGGGGTCAGCTTTTCTGCCTTCCGCGCCTTCACCCCGGCTAGGGATATGCTCGATGTTTCCTCCGGGAGTCAATAATAGATCCGGTCGCTCCCCATTATACACCCGAACTCCCCAAGGGATAGCTTTGTCCCCCACTCTTTTATGACCGCTTCTTCTTTCTTTACAGAGAAGTAGCCATCAATATTTCGTTCATCCCCTTCTACCGCCTGGTGGTAGGCAATATGCGCCCATAGATCGTTTGCATTCTCTACGTGGCGAATCCCGGTGCGCCAAAGGCAGCACCCAGTTATGTTCGTCTCCATCACCGTGCCCTTAGATCCCATCCTCGTTGCCATGTCTCAGACGGGCGGAGCCGACTTGAGGTGATATATAAATTGCTCGGTCGTTTGGGCAGGCTGGTGAATGGAGAGGCAGACAAAGCGTATTGGTTGCAAAAAAGCTTTACTTACGTCACTAGTATCTGTGACGCAGGTGGTCCGGTCGCTTAAACAACTACACGAGTTGCTCCAGCTGGCAAGGCTCAGGCCAGCGAATCCGTACACAGATCAGGCCGGCAGGGAAAGGGTACGTCGAAGGATCGCGCTTGGCAACGGGGAGAAGAATCGATAGGTGATCAGGCTATCGATCAGCTCAGCCGCAAGTCAGGAATCTTCAAAGCACTCTGCAGCATGCTCAAAGTTCTCCAACTTGGGCGGAAGTCGCACAGAATTTTATACGGCTAGCAAGCCAATCGCTAGCCGCCCCATA
>NW_005841860.1:2334925-2349044 GCF_000455745.1 Alligator sinensis | reverse complement strand
GCACAGAGACTCTCATGTGGCGGGAAAATTCCATCGTGCCGAGGCACTAAAATCATTGGGTTGTGACAGCTTGCATCCATAGATGCTTCTCAAGCAGATCCCAGGACGTTGTTCTCCCATTGTACTCGGCCTTGGTGAGGCCTCAGCTGGAGTACTGCATCCAGTTTTGGTCCCCACAATTCAAAAAGGATGTGGAGAAGCTTGAGAGAGTCCAGAGAAGAGCCACGAGATCTACTGGTCAGACCACAGCTGGAGTAATGTGTCCAGTTCTGGGCACCCTACTTCAAGAGGGATGTGGACAACATTGAGAGGGTCCAGAGGAGGGCCACCCGCATGAATCGGGGACAGCCTTTTTACCCTAGTACAGGGGAGAGTGTGGAGGAAAGGAGTGCAAGGGTGGAATGTTACTGCCTGTCTGTGTCTCCTGACAGCTAGAATGAGGGGCTGTAGAGGTTCCTCTGTTATCACCAGAAGGGGTCCCAAGACGAGGAAAGTCCATGGAGATTTTTTGTTTCCATTTTCCATCCCCCTCCTGCCCAATTTCCCACTCAATGCTGGGCTTATCTGGAATGCAGCCTAGGATGTTAGCCACAATATTTAAGCAAGAGTGCTAGCAGCAAGACTGCATGTTATGGAAATGTATTTCAGTTGTAAACTTGTTGGATTTGGGACCATAGTTTAGCTCTGCATTTGTACAGAAATTAACACACAATGTTCCTAATCTCTGAGGGGGACCTACACACACTACTTACTGTTAGTATAAGTATTAAATAATAATGAGGTGTTTTACCTATTTTGCGTAATGGGATTTTCCTCCTCTCTTGTTTGTGAAATAGTATCAGCTGTGCATTGTTGAGTGGTGATTCATAGCTTATCATCATCATCAGAAAGACCCAAATAGTCCATTAGAATACATCTGTAGACCATAAATATCCACAGCCGAAGTCAAGTGTGAAAAATGCCTTCAGTCTAAACATCACAGACACTTTTTTCCAGTGAAGTAGAACCAGTAAATCTACAGCTGTAAAAGCAATTGGTGATTGGGGTGGGGATCTCACACTTTAAGTGTCCAGAGACTTGAAATCAGAATTTACTTTCCTCTCTCAAAAGTTGTTTTTTTTTTACTTTCTTGGGGTATTCTCTGAAGCACTGGACATTGGCCACAACTAATCCTGAGGGTTTTGACTGGGTTTTACTGGTGCTGCAATAGTACTTAGAAACATCATAGTTTTCTGCCGACTAGGTCTGGCTTACCTGCTCGGGGTCAAAGCAGACTTGGAGTTATGAAGGAATTTTTCCCTCCAATCACACTGGCAAGGGTTATGTGGGCCATGTCCCTTTTCTTGGGATTTTCTTATAATATATTAAACCAGGGCTGTGCAACTGGCAGCCCATGAGAGGTTCAGTTGTGGCCTCTAGGATCCTGTCTGGCCACTTCTCCACCCCTACGTCACTTTGCCTGCAACAGCACCAGTCTCCAAGCTCCCTCTCCTTCTGGCTTTCACTGCCTGACCCACTCCAGGAGGTGAGACAGTGCAGTATATCACACTCTGGAGTCATGCAAATGTGCAGCACAGTGGTTGGGGGTGGGGGGGACCCTGCAGGTAGGCAGGGGTGGGAAATGGCAGGGCAACATGTGGCCTGGGGGACCCAGGGCTCCCCCTAGTGCACCTCATGGATGTGTGGGCCCCACTGGCATGGCCTGTGAGGTGTTTGTCCCCTGGCCACCTGCATTAAAACTAATTACTTCTCTGCCATTGCAGTGTCAAGGCATTAGCAGTGCTGTAGTCTCCATTACTTTTTACCTGTGCCATATTATAGGGTCCAAATGCACCTTTTTGCCTTGTGACTTTTCCTATGGAAGGGGTTGGAACTGGACAGTTTTTAGGAATAGTTGGTTAAAGGGCTGCCTGGAAACAGAGGGGACTGGACTTGATGCTTAGGAGGCTATGTTGGTCCTATAACTCTTGTATCATGGTCTGACTTTCAGAGACTGAATAACAGAGACATACGCACACACATATATACAAGTCATATTGCTGTGTAGAGAAATTGTGACATGATTTTTCATTCAATGTCACGCTAATACAATGAAGCAGTTTGGCTGTCTTATTTGTAATGGAACATTTGAAGTAGAGAGATGATTAAATGAATAGCAGTGGCACAAGGTTATAGCAAATGAATCATAATTATTCTTCCGTCTTGGATTACAGGAGGTCATTTTTATACCTGTCTGAGTAACAAGCTCATTTAAAAATATATTATGCTGATATGTTTTCTTCTACTGTTCTCATTTAATTTTGGCTGGGAATCTTTTCTGTCTCTCTTTTAATATATTCATCTTCTGCTTCTCTGTGTACATTGAGTATAATTCTTCATTGTGCTGAATGCCTTTATCAGCGTGTTCAGCACCCTCAACTTCCTCATTCAGTAAAGTTGATGGAACCTGGCTCCTTGAGAAGTCAGGCACAGATATAATATACATAATGATAACTGGAAATGGGAGGCAAATAAATCTGGTTTGTTGCATATTTAAAAGGAAACTGTCAAGTTGAAAACTATATTTCTCCCTGAAACGTTGGACCTGCTCTAATTACAGACTATATAAAAGATGACTAACTGAAAAAAGCTTGTGAAAAGCAGAGAGAAAAAATCTTTCGGTTTGTTCAGTTTGTGTATCTGCTGGCACTTTGTCTGTAGTCAGTTTCATGGCTCTTCTGTTGGATTAGTAAGACCTGATCCTGTATTTGGATCCACTTGAGCAGACAGTTGCACTTGTGAAACCCATTGTAGGGTCAGCACCTAGGTCAGTTGACTTTTCAATTTGTCCTTGGCTAAAAAGATGTCTTTATGCATGACAGCAGCAAAACTCATCCTCATCCTCTAAAATATTTTTTTAGGTGAATAAATAAGGGAAGTCAGGATGCCTGGATGTACTATTTAAGTGGTGCTATAGATAAACATTTTTAAAGAGTTTTTATTTGAAATCTAATCCGATTTGCCAAGATAACCTCACATGCAGCTTTTTTTATGAACAGGATAAGTTTGATGGCCAATTATACATTATGAATTGAGAGGTAATAAGTAAAAAAGCTAAACAGCACCTTCCTTAACTGGGAAGAGTTGGTTCTATATTTTTAAGATCATAATATATATTTTCATGCAATAATGCATAGATTGAATCAAATTATGTCATCAGGATTAGAAATAGCAGGCATTAAGTCTGCTACATGACCTATGAACATGCCAGCATGAATGAAAAGAAACCAACATATACCTGGAAAAATCAACATATTGAAAACTCACTATCCTTCAACTTGTTTTGACCTCCCGTTTTGGATTAATGCAGGATTTTTTTATATATATATTTTTTTTTGTATTACACAAATCAGTGCCATCTTCTTCAATCAGGCCTTTGACACTGTCTTCCACCCCATCCTCATTAAAAAACTAGGTGACTGTGGCATTGATGCCTACACGGTCAGATGGATTGCTAATTGGCTGAAGGGTCGTACTCAGAGCGTGGTGGTGGACGGGTCATATTCGACCTGGGGGGAAGTGGGCAGCGGAGTCCCCCAGGGCTCGGTCCTTGGGGCCCGCACTGTTCAACTTCTTTATCAGTGATTTGGACGATGGGGTAAAAAGCAATCTGTTCATATTTGCTGATGATACCAAAATTTGGGGTGAGGTGGGCACGCTAGTAGGGAGGGAAAGACTGCAGAAAGACCTGGATAGGTTGCAAGGGTGGGATAACAAAAACAGGATGCGTTTCAATATGGACAAGTGCAGGGTGCTGCACTTGGGCAGTAGTAATCAGCAACACACTTATAAGATGGGAAACTCCCTTCTTGAGAGCACGGAGGCAGAAAAGGATCTTGGAGTCATTATTAACTCCAAGATGAACCTGAGCCGACAATGCGAGGTCACAGTTGGCAGGCCTAACTGGACCCTATCGTGCATTCACAGGAGCATCTCAAGTAGGGCCAAGGAGGTGATCCTCCCCCTCTATGCGACACTGGTCAGGCCACAGCTGGAGTACTGTGTCCAGTTCTGGGCACCCCACTTCAAGAGGGATGTGGACAACATTGAGAGGGTCCAGAGGAGGGCCACCCGCATGATTCGGGGACAGCAGGGCAGACCCTACAATGAGAGGCTACGGGACCTGAACCTGTTCAGCCTTCACAAGAGAAGGCTGAGGGGGGAACTGGTGACCCTCTATAAACTCACTAGGGGGGACCAGAATCCAAGGGAAGTGGTGCTGGCTCCTACCCTGGGGGTCTTTAAGAAGCAGCTCGATGCCTACCTGGTTGGGGTCACTTGAGCCCAGTTTTCCTCCTGCCCAGGCAGGGGGTCGGGTTAGAAGATCTACAAGGTTCCTTCCGACCCTTCTTCTATGATTCTATGAATTGTGTTTGCTTTCAGTGGCTGCATCTACACATACAAATGCTGCTGGATGGGTTTACTCCACAGTAATTTAGGTTTACTCTGCAGTAATTTACTGCAGAGTAAACCCACTTTGGGCAGATGTCTACATGAGTGGGCATTTGGAAGCAGCCTGGAGAAGGCTGCTCCCACCCTGCTCTACCCCCCTGAAACAGCCAGGGTGAGCTCTATGCTCCCCCTGGCTGCCAGCTCAGGGGCTAGCAGGGAGCATGGGGCTAGGAGACAGCTGTCTCCTGTTGGGGGTTGGGAGACTGCTCTCTGCCCCTGGAAGGTGCCTACTGCTGGGGCAGGCTCCAGTGGTAGAGCCCAGACAGAGATAATGTCCCTGTGCCCCAGCAGCAGGGAGCTCCTAGCCCCAGCTTCCTGATTGGGGACAGGGACTTGGAAAGAGCTGCAGGGGAGGGGCAGGTCCCTGCCCTCTGTCCTGATCCACTGGTGGGGCAGGGAGTTGAGTCCTCCCCCTGCTCTGCTGCTCTTTCCAAGGTCTGTGCTTTGATTGATCAGGTAATGGGAAAGACCTGTGGGTGGGACCTGTCCCAGACCAGGACAGTTCCCGACCAGCCCTAAGCTGCATGGGGAAGACTGCATGTGCAGCCTGGGGCTGGCTAGGAACAGTCCCATTTTGTGGAATTCCCAGCCAGCTCCGGACAGCATGTGCAGACTTCCCTGCGCAGCCCAGAGCTGGCCGGTAACTGTCCCAGTCTGGAGCAGTTCCCAGCCAGCTCCAGGCTGAGCAAGGAACTCTCACCATGCAGGGAGCTCTTGGCCCCAGCTCTGGCAGCAAGGAGCTGTATCCAAGGTATTCATAAATTACACAGCATCTTTGTGCATAGGAAAAATGGCTGAAGATCTAAAATCCATGGCTTATTAAAGAGAACTTTTATTTGCAACTTGTACAGATGGAAAAAAAAAGATTTGTAGTAAACAGTTAAAAAGTGTTCTTTCATTCTCCTGGGACATACAAATGATAATACTCTTATCAGTATTCCCCATTTATGCAATTGTAATATCCTACCAATGTGTAAAAATGCACAAGGTGTTTTAATTATGACTACAGTAGCTAAATCTCTATGCAATTATCATCATCAAAATGATGCAAACCACTGAGTAACTGTGAGCTTTTCTGACCTACAAAGGAAGTGTGGGTAGGGAGACAAGAAAAACAAGCATAGGACTGAAGTATACTTTCTGTATGTAATTCTACTCAATTCACTGACCATATTTTCTCCATTGAAGAAAATTTACCTGTCCTATCCTAACTATTACATATCCCCATGCTTTTCCATCATCCCTGTGTCATCTGAAAGATGGTAAATGCATCTAGTGTGATCCATATATTAGCATATTGCTGTCATGTAAGGGAAGAGCATATTGCTGTCATGTAAGGAAAGATAATTATATAATTTTTAAAAATGATCTTAACACTAGACAATGCTACCTTCTTTGGCTTCCATACCACAAACATTTATGCATGTGATTAACTTGAATTCACTGCAACTACACATCCAAGTAAAGTGACCACATGCATAAATGCAGAGCCTGGGTCATATTAATTAAAGCCACCTTATTTTCTTGGGCATGTGTAGATGAAACAAGGGCCCTAAATTAAAGCGGTGGGTTTTAAAAATCACCGCTTCAATTTAGGGCTGATTAAATCCCTGTGTCGTGCACACACCCTACTGGCTTCCTTCCCCACCAGAGAGGCAGGTCAGGGCAAGCTGCCAGTAGGTGGAGTGGTCCCTGGGCTGCAAGGGGGGGCTGGTGCATCCCTCTGCAGCAGCTGCAGCGCCCCCCAGGTGCACCTACCTGCAGGCACCCAGCTCAGGTGGTCCCAGGGTGGGCACCAAAGCTGTGGAGGGAAGCACCGGGCCCCTGCGCAGCTCAGGCAGGCAGGCAGGTTCCAGGGGAGGGAAAAAAAATTCAGGCTCGCTGCTTTCCTGGAATGCTGTCAGTCAGCCTTCAGGGTTTCCTGCAGAGCCATGGAGCTGCACAGAGCCCGGTGCTTCACTCCATGACTGTACAGGCAGCAAACTAACACTCCTTGAAGGATTTTTAGTTTGCTGCACCTCAAGTCATTTATGGTGCATTATGGCACCGAACTTCCTAGAGCGGCCAAAATTTATGCACAATACACCACTGAGGTGTGCAAACACTGACACCATTAAAGCGGTGCAAAAGCATTTAGCCCACTTTAAAGTGTCGTGCAAACATGCCTCTCATTTCGTCTGCACACGGCCTTGAATACCACATGCCCCCAAATAAAAAACACACTTTGTTTTTGACAGCACAGTGTAGCAAAAAGGATTTTCCAGAGTCATGGCCAATTGTTGCACATAGAGTAAGTCCTTCTGGAAAAATAGGCTGCATCCAGACGAGTGCAGCTGTGCGGTATGTGGCGCCACAGACATGTCTGCGACATCATAGACCGCACGCTCAGTTCTCCGCACTGCAAGGGAGCAATACAGAGGGTTTCCTTGACTCCTGGATATCCCACAGGGTAAAAACTCACAGGAAAAAAGGTGGAGTGGCCCACATGGTGGCAGCATTCAACACCCTAAGCCAGAGCCTGGGTGGCTGGAGCTACACTCCGCTGCCAGCCAGGCTCTGCATGGCGGGGTCACTGCTTTTGCAGCCCCAAGAGGCCCCCAGAACCCCAGGTAAGGCTGCTGGGGCCAGCCCAGTGCTGTCCTCAGCCTCCCTTACCCCACCTGGGTTAACTTGCTGCACACCAAAGCACACGTGGCACGGGTGTTCCCCAGGGCAACTAGTGGTAACACAAGGTGTGCCACTTCTAGTTGTCTCCACAGAACCAAACGTCCATGCACATTACCATAGGGTCCAGGAAGTGTGGCAACTCAGGAGACAGTGTGCATGAAGCAGCAGGAACTTTCTAGTATGACAGGACACTAACAAAGGTAGGCTCCACACCCTTACAAGGGCAGCAGTAAGACCCTTGCTTCTTTATTGTATATACTAATTTATATAAATTCCTGTAAGTAAGTGTTGTTTCCACACCACAAGCCTCATCAAGATATTACAGATTACATGTGGTATCTCACTTACCTTCAGCTAGCTCATTGGCTCTTCAGCCAGTAGCTACTGCCTTACCAGTCAGTGGCTGTGAGAGAATTAACACTGGACTCCACCTCGGCTGTTTATAGCCTCTGGGAGAAACAGCCATCTCAGTAGCCATGAGTCACAGTGTCTGTTTCCGCTATTGCACCCTGCTTCTATTCCAGTGAAGAAAAATCAGCACCCCAATTTTCAAGGGCTGATTTGGGGGAGAAATGTGTGTGGTATTTGAGAAAATACAGTTGATCTTTGAGGAGGTGATATATAACTCTTCATTTCCAAGAGAAATCTTGGGCTGTTTCCTAATTTTAATACTGCCCAAAATAACTCTAAAAAATCAACACGCCTTTATCTTTAAATCATAGTTTAAACATGTTATTGTTTGGTATTGTTGGATGAGTTTCATCATGGTGAGTGGGTTTACATCTGAATAATAGTTTTGTACTGATTTTTCTCAAATGTTATTTTTAAAAGTTTACCCAAGACCTTTCTAATTTGTTATTTATTTATTTACAGTTCTACGGAAGAGCAGTTTCATTGGCAAACACAAGGTAAAGTACTTGTTTGGATCATATCCTTATATTTACTCTCTCACTAAGGACTGTGTTCTCTAGACAGAGTGAGAAAAATTATGGAGAAGGGTAGGGGGTATGCACTAATTGTCATTAATATTCTTTAGTCATTAACAGCGTTCAATATCCCTCTAGAGAAGTGGCAATAATTGATACTCACTCATGCTTAAGAGACTGTAGCATATAGTCTAGTCATTGTAAACAGCGTGAAGACCCACCTCACCCCATCCCACCCCATAATTTCTTACAGATTGAACAGAAGCATTCTCCGTTTGCTTATAAACACCAATGGTCATATTTTAAAAGTAGAATGACTACATGTACATCTTTCTAGGCCATATAATCCAGCCTCCTTTGAAAAGCTGACCCTATATATAAGTGGTGCTCCGCCTTCCTGCCCATGGACCAGAGGAGTGGCATGGGGTTGGTCCATGGGCCAGATCTTGTGGGCACAGTTGAACCATTGGCTAGATCCTGTATGGACTCAGTGGGCTGGGTGGATCCGCATGTCTGATCCAATGCATGGCGTGGCCAGCTGTGGACTTAACCCTGCACACCAGATCCAGCCACAGATAGATGAGGCATGCCTATGCAATTCAACACACAGGGCCATGCCATCTAGCCTGCAGAGCTCCCCAAAGGTTTGGAAATTTGGCAGTTGGGAAGTCGTAGCAGTCTTAATTGCCCCAGCTATAGAAGCTGGGGCAATTAAGACTGCCACTGCTCCCCCACAACAAAATTTCTGGACCCTTAGGGAATTCTGCAAACTGGAATATACAGACCAGAGGTTGAATACCCCTGCTATAATTTATACAGTTCTTTGATTAGTTTTGAATGTAAATAGTTCCAATTTTATACAGATTTTTATTATAATTATTTTGTTTTCCCTTTGAATTCCTTAAACAAATTTCATGGTTTGTTTGGTTCATTTTTTAAATTGCAGATGGTCAGAAGGACATTGAAGATGAGCTCACAACTGGTCTTGAGCTGGTGGACTCCTGTATTAGATCACTGCAAGAATCAGGAATACTTGATCCACAGGACTATTCAGCTAGTGAAAGTAAGCTTCCAAGACCTTACATTTATTTTCCTGATGCACTCGAATCCATTATGACTAGTGAGAATAGTTTTGTTTTTTAATATAGAAGGCATTGTTTCATGTTTTTCTCATTTCATCTGTTAACTTTGGCAGCAGGTAGTATAAGCGAAATTATCTGTAACTGTGTGCATGATCTATTTACCTATATGGATTATGTCTGTGAAAAGCTTGATATCTTTTCAGAAGTTATGGACAAAAAGCATTTATGCTAGGATTTATGCAGAGCCAAAATAAAATGCTATTTTTCTGTTTGGTCCCATCACCATTTTTGATGCCACATTTTTACCACCTAGTTGTGAGGTACAAGGCTAAAACTTTCAAAGGTTTGTGTAGGTTGGAACAACTCTGTGGATGGCCACCAGGATGAACAGTGAGAAGATAATGAAAATCCTGGAAAATTCTAAAGATGATGGCAGGGCATATCAAAGACACCAAAGCTCCAGAAGAACCAGATATTCTCAAACTGGTTGGTCAGGCATGACTAAGGGTTGATATCGGATAAAGGTGTTCATGGAACAACCTTCCATTAGCTACTGCAGGATTCTTATTCTCAAAGACACAGTCACACATACCTGAGAGGCAGACTAGCAAGGTTTTCCAGGAAGCTGGTGGAAATATCAATAGAGATACTGCTGTGGTTAGGAAAAGATAAGTTGATCTCTTTATTTCTTGCTTTCTCATTTTCCTAGCCAAAAAGTTCTTTACTTTCAGCACATTTCCTCATTTTCTTCTCTCTGCTCCTGGTGTTCTGTTGGTTCTTCAGTTATGTACATATCCTCATGTCTCTGATGTCCCCTACAATCTCACTGCTAACAGCTCCATCTCAGCCACCAACGATTAGTGTAAGCATGATGACAGGTCTGCTGCACTCATCTTTCTGTTGCTACCTGTTATTTTCATACAAGCCATTTTCTGGATGCGCTTGTTCACTCTAAGATAAGGTGGCTTTCCAGGAAGGGGGCAGAGAGAAAATGGCATTCCCATGAAAGCCCTTTAAGATTAGACTTTGGTCCCACTTCTGAGCTAAAGTTGTCCTTAATTGTCAACCACAAAGACCTTCTGCAAGACATATTCATTTGTCCAAACTCAGAGAAAATGGGCAGGACTATAGGGATTTCTTAGCAGCTGTTTTATGATTTCTGTTAGCAGTTGATGAAGGAGGCACATCCATGATGTAGTTTGTGCATATATATTTAAAATGTATCACAGTGCTCCTATGGCAGAGAGAGAGTCCTGTTTATGGATAGTGTGTATAGCAATTAACAATGAATAAATATGTAAATTATCAGAGGAGCTGATGGCACTATTATAAATTTTAATGAGAAGTTCACACCTCCCATTAAAAGATTCTGTTTTTAGTTGGCAAAAGTTAAAACTTTGCAAAATTATAACTGTTAGAACTGAAATATCCTTTGCATAGATTTTTGATTGGAAAATTTTAGCCAAATCCTATAATTGGGGTTAGGAAAAGCTAGGTAACTTGCCTACATTAAAATTCTAACATTTTCTTTGATGAGATTTCTGATGTTTTCATTTTTTGAAGCAGGGACTTGAAATTTGGCAGATTGTGTCTGAGATGGGTACTTTGTTATCCAATGAAAATCTATCCAATTTTTACAAAATTAGACGACTTCAAAAAGTCACAGTTTGAACACGCTTAGTAAAGACTTGTGCGGCTAATTTCCCTAGAGCTTGGGTTACACACCACAATGGATGTCTTCCACCCCAGGATTAAACAGGCCTCTTCTTGAAATTGCTCCTCAGGACTGTTGCATGCAACAGTGGGTCAAGGTTTAGGTCCAGGCACCCAAACTGAAAACAGAAAAATTGTCTCCCCTGTACTATCAATAACCCCAGGGCTGTACCCTCCACAGGATGAAGGTGAGAACTGTGTCGACTAATATAAAAGGGATGAGACCTGGAGGACTGGAAGCTGTCAATGGGGAAGGAAGTGGGTAGGAAAAATTTGGGAAGGGCTGGAAGACAAGTGAGACTGGGATTGGATGAAGACCTGGCTGGACCCTGGAACTGAGAACTTTGTGGTTGGTGAGGAGAAGGTGAAAGAATACGGAGATGTAATGAGGAAGCTGTGTTTGAGGTGAAAACTGACACTAATTGGAGAAAGAGACTAGGACACAGAGCTTGGTGGCCCAAGATACTGCTATTGGATGAAGACCCTTAAAAGTTAGATTGGGACTAAAAGACAGTGGGTTAGGGGAACATGAGTTTATTGGGCCAGTTGACTGTTTGACAGACTGCAGTTTTGTTGTACAATGTTTGGTTTAATCATAATTTAGTTTTGATGATATTGTATACCTTAGTTTCCCTGACTAGCTTGTACATGGGGAAAGAAGGGGTTAGTTGTGTGTGGAACCAGAACTGAGAGTCTCTTCCCATGAAAGTAGTTGTTTTCTCTAGGCTCATAGAGAAACTATAGATGGCAACAAGGGCAAGTGGGGGCAGAGTCAATTGATCCTTGAAAATGTTATTGTAAAGCCAGGCAGTGCTACGCTGAGTTACACTGCATGTGTACTACCTCCCAAATAGAGAACACTAGACCTGTCTTATCATGGTGCTTCAGGTGGGCTGATTGGCACAGCCAGAGACGACCTGAGCAGGGTGTGGGGCCTGGGGCGAATCAGCCTGTGCGGGGCCCAGGCCCCGGGTGTGAGGAAGCCGGCAGGGGGGCGGTGCTGAGTGGCTGGACATGAAGCCGGTGGCAGCATGGAGTCGCCGTGACCACTCCGCCCAGCTCTGGGGGGCCCTCCAAAGCACGAGGCCTGAAGTGGTTGCCCTAAATCGTCCCAGCCTGGGACTGCCCTGGGCACAGCTGTCCCAAAGGCTGTTGATAAGAGGTGGAGTTAATAATTCTGGTTCTGTCTCCCTTTCCAGAATTTGCTTGGGTGTCTTTGCAGTATGCCTAGCAAGAAGGTGGTATGCTAAGAGACTGTACATTGGGGTGGGGAGATTGGAGGGTTGTGGAACTGCATATGGGAAAGCAACCAGAATTGGGAGAGATTGAGCTGTGCAGTGCTGGATTTGGGCTGTGGATGGAGGTATGCAGTAGGTGGAGGGGCAGCTTTGGGCAGAAACAGGACCTGGTATGGATGGCTTAATGCAGTGCCCAAGCACTGAATTCCATACCTGTGCCATACTAAGTAAAATCAGTTTAAACTAAACTTTCATAAATGGTCAGATTGCATTTCTCCTTCCTGGGTGCCTGACTTTACACACTAGAGTCTGATTTTCAAAATTGCTAAGGACAAACAACTGCAACCAAAATTATGGCAGCTGTGTCTTGAACATGTAAAATGCTGTGTGCTGCTAAACAATTGAAAACCCAGTTCCTAGGCATCACAATTTGTGGTCAAAGTTCATGGATACTTCTGGTATTAATTGTGCTGTACCTCTGTTCCCCAGCTATAAAAGGGGTAGATAATATTACCCCTTCCTCTCTTAGAGGTATGCACATTCATTAATATTTGTGGCACACTCAAATATTACAATGATAAATGCTGTAGGAAAGCCCATGAGGAAATTAACAATTCTGTCTTCAGAACAAGGTTGCAATGTGTAATGAATAAGAAATAAAGATATCCATTGAACAATGGGGACAAAATAGAATATTGAACAGCATCACCTTAAGAGTGCACTGTTCACTGTGCACTGGGTGAAACAGGGGTCCTGTGAGACAAATTGTGTGGCATTATCTAAAGACTGTCTCTTAAAGCATAAGCACACAGGGCCTGAATTAAGGTTGCATAAGCAATTTAGGTGTGTCTTTTTCTAACTTTTGAGTTCTTGGCTTTCCAACTCCCTAAAAATTTCCTTTAAACCTCGATTTTTTTGTGTGAAAATTGTGTGTGCGCGTGTGTGCATGGGTAAAGATATAAAGAATATACTGAAAACCATAATGAGGGCATTGCTGAATTACCTTGGTAATCTTTGGTTTTGTTTGTTGATTTTTTTTTTAATTGCTTTCTGTTAAAGTCTTCCCACAGAGCAGTATTGCTTGGGACTCCCAGCCGTTTATAGTCTCTCTAAGTACCCTCTGAAGCCATCCCAGGCTTAGCTTCTAGAGAGCTACTGCAGATTGGAATCTGCTTCATTTCCCATGTGAGCTCCTTTTCTGTGCATGTTTTAAGGGAAAAGAGAAGCTTGAAATAAGGTTACCCATGCATGAGGATACCTTTACCCATCTCTCCTTGTCTTTGCATTTTAAAATACTGATCTCCAAAAGAACACAAAGTTCAAGAAATAAACTGCCTCTCTATTTTGGTGCTAGTCCTCAGATTTGGCCCAGATTCAAAAAAAGGATCTAAGCCAGGGGTGGCAATGTTTTTCTGGCAGTGGGCCAAGTCCAAAGCGAGCCCACACTAGGACCTTACCACTACCAGAGCTTCTCTGTTCTGCCTGGCTCTGGCATGGTACAGTAAAGTTGTACGCTGCATTGTACACAGAAGTTTAGTTACCAGGGCTCTGAAATCCAGCACCATAGCTAATTGCTTAGATGAGGGGTCAGCAACTTATGGCCCACTGGCCAGATCTAGACCCACTGGATCCAGCTTGATGCACGTGAAGCCCCCTGCCACCAAATGCTGCTGTATGCCCCAAGCTGGAATAGGCATAGGCACCTCAGAGCAGGATCTGCAAAATCAGCCAACAAGGAAAGTTTGCGTTTAGACTTACGGGGTAGGCACCTACCTTAGCTTTGCTAGGATGTGCATCTCTCTGCTCAAGATTTTAAGTCTGGAAATTCTCCTGAAGGTCTCCCATGGCCCCTTTATTTCAAAAACAGGAAGAGGAGAAGAAATAGAAAATTACGGTGACTGTGAGCTGTTCTAGGGAAGCCCCGAAGGAGAAAGAGCTGGGAGGGGCACCAAAGTAAGCATGCCTGTCCTGTTTGACAGGTAAGGGACTAATTTAGGAAGTA
>NW_005841860.1:2332750-2334894 GCF_000455745.1 Alligator sinensis | reverse complement strand
GGGAAAGACGGGAACTGAATTGAGGTCTCTCACATCCTCTTATCAACTCCCTACCTTTTAAAAGAAAGTAATGGGCCCTGTTGTATTTTGTGTGAAACCCAACCCAGCACAAATGCTCTGATAATCAGGGATCCACATTTTCCATTCACCATGGAAAAATGCGGTAAAACATTGATGCTTTCATTTTAAGGAGAAAAATGCAGGTTTTGTCTTTTTAGGAGAAAAGCACGGGAAACAGCAGGTTTCCCCTTGCAAGCTGTCAGAGTTCCAGCCTTCCAGAGTCTGGGGGTTTGGGGAGGATGGCCATCAGGCAGGTATACAATGTGCATGTCACATGCACATGGTAGGTAGCAGCATGAAGAGCAACTCCCACAGCTGCCTGCAGGAAAGTCTGGGGGAGGATTGAGGCTGTCATAGTGAGGGATGGAGGGAGTAGGGCAGGACTGGGGCTGGGCCTTGGGCTAGGGGTGCTGTCCAGCTGGGGTGGTCCATGGGGCCTGGGGCTTGGGGCCTGGGTGGGAATGTGCAGCTGTAGGGCCCGGGCAGAGAGTGAGATGGAGCCACATGTGGCTCATCTGAGGGATGGTAGTGGGGATGGCTCTCATGCGGGCTGGCAGCTGTGTGCTCAGGGCTCCCCACCCTGCTGCCTTCCCCCTGGGTGGGGCAGGGAGGCTCAGTGCAGACAGTGGTAGGTCCATACTGCCATGGCAATACACCCCCTACCATCCTGGCAGCAGTGGGGTGCACAACTCTGTGCCAGCACCCCTGCTGCTGCTGGGTGGGCAGAGAGCATGAGGGGAGTGAGGGACCTGTGGGTCATAAGTGAGGGGCCCTGGCAGGGCCAGGGAGCTCTGGGTTGTAGTGAGGGGCACTGGCACAGCCAGGGGGCTGTGAATTGCGAGTGAGGGGCATCCACAGCCCTGGGAGGTTGTGGGTCAGGAGTGAGAGGCAATGGTATGGGCAGGGCACTGGCATATCAGGACTGTTCAGCACCACAGAGCAGTGTGGGGGACAGCCACAGCTGGCCTTGCCTCCTGGTGAGCGAAGAGGGTAGAGGGTACTCTGATTTTCCATGATAAAAAACCCAAAATCAAATGCCAAAATGTATAGGTATTTAGAATGTATTTTATTGTAGTGGTTGAGGTACTGGTAGGCTTCCAAACTGCTTTAAAATGGTAAATAAATAAAATCTTGTGTTCAGCTGACAACTATCTTTAGTGGTATTTCATTTTAATCATGGAAAAATGTGGATTTGGAGTTTTTTAATCAGAGAATTTGCAATTTTTAAACAGAAAACCAGGTTCCCTGGTGATAATGTTTACCAGATTGAGCCTCTTGAAACACTAGAGCCTCTTGGTGAGGCGGAAGCTGAGTGAGAGTTTTGAGGAGCTAAGATATGAACTTACACAACTAATTCTGCATAAGACAGTGTACAGGTACCTAAGCCCTATTTTGGATCTGGGCCTTTGAAACTTCTTCTGGAAAGCATCTTTTATGTTCATTTTGGACAGAGGTAAACACTGATCTCTCTGTTGTAAAGCATAACATTTTATTGGTGGATCCTGCCTTGGGCTCTCTCTAACTGGTGCTCCATTCACTCTCTTCTAAAACAAATTGATACATCCTGGTATTTGTGGCTTCTCTAATTCAACAGAAAGCTTCCAGATTGGAAATGGCTGCTAGTAGTCTGGGTAATATGAAACTGCGGAAACTCAGTACAAGTTTCTGATTGAGGAAGTCAGTTCCCCGGATCAATCTTTCTAGGTCCTTGAATGAATGCGTCTCAGCAGCATTTGAAAGTTGTCCAAGTGTCTCTTGATTTATTTTCACAAGACCGTTGTAAAGCAGGGAAGTTGCCTTTGTTTTTGTGGAGGGAGAAAACAGTGCCATAGCGACTGAGTGAGTTGCTTGGGGTTATGCAAGCATAGTGTGGGAGAGCTGAGAACAGAGTATATATCTCTTAAGTTCAAGCCCAATCCTTTTACCACAGGACTATCTTTTTGTGCCCTTCATGTTGCTGGAAGTCCATCACCAGCAACTTATGCGAGCAAGGCCAAACATGATCTGCCACCTGTAAAGTTTCCCTGTGGAGTTAGGGGTTTAAGATTCCCCTGTACAGGAGGATATGAATGGTTGTCATTCCT
>NW_005841860.1:2289463-2332717 GCF_000455745.1 Alligator sinensis | reverse complement strand
GCTTCCTGAGAAAAAAAGACAGTCAGAGCTGCTGGAAGTGATGAGGGATAGTGTGGACCATCAGCATCTGTAAGAAGGTTGGACTCCCTTTCCTATTGAATACCTGTTAGGATTGGAATACTCCTGCAGTACTTAGTCCTTTATGCTCAAAGCTGGCTACAGGGAAGCTGCTCCCTAACAGCTCTGTAATAACTCCTCCCTTTCATTAGCTCCTTCTGCTCCTCTCTTTTCAGGCCAGGACTTGAAAATTGCTGTTGCCCTTCCCTCTTCTTTGACCCATCAGTTGTTCTTAAATTGGAGCTTGGGAGAGATGCAACTAATGTGGCTCGAGAAAAAACTAGGATAGGCAGCCTGGCAAAACTAATAAAACAGATGTCTGGGGAGTAGTTGGAATAATTTGTGCAAGAGACCTATATGTAACAGCTGCAAAGACTTGCTTGGCTGCAAGCTGAGTGGGTGAGCTGTGCCTAAGAACTTTCCAAGGAAGGTGGCAAAAAGTTTGCAGGGGGTGAAATTGCTTTTCTAAACAGAGGGTATGCTGTGCACAAAGCATGCTTTTTACTGGAGCATTTGAATTGTGACCAGAGCCCCCATTATAAACCCTGAAGCCTGTTACCTGCAGTGGCTTGTTGGAGACTTGTTTTTGCTGAGTTACCAAGAAAGAGCAAAGAGTCCCCCTTCCCTAGAGAAGCAGAAGCCGCCTCTGCCACCTAGTGGTGGATCATAGTTAAAGCTGTATTGCCATTTATTGTTATGGGAAGGGGAGTGTCAACAGAGGGAAATCAACCTGGGTTATGGGGTGGAGGGGAGGGGCGGACTGTTTTAAAATGTTATAACCAGGTGAATGTAATCATTGAGGTTGTTTGATGCAAGTGGGACCAATATGGTGGAATTATTCATCTATTGTTGCTGTTGTAAATTCTATTCAAATTGTTGGTTTTTATTATTAACTATTGATATTATATATATTTCTTCTCTTGAGTTAATCATTTCTTTTCTGTATATAGTTGTGTATAATAAAGAAACCCATTTGTTTATTGGACTTAAAGTAAATTCTTGGGCAGTGAGGGTGAGGGACATACCTCTCCATGGGACATCTCAGTCAGCAGAGCTTCCTGAGGGGGTTCCCAGGGCTACTGGGACCCTGAGGATCCAGAATCTGGCATATTACCTGGCCTAGTGTGCTGGCAAGGGTGACATAGATAGGTTACAATGAATTGTAGAAGGGTGGGTTGCAGATTCAGTGCCTTGGGAGACACCAGAGTTAATGGTAACGAGCTGGGAAGTGTCAGAGTTCACCAGAATTGATGGTGGGGAGTGTTGTTGTGCATCAGAATGAAACAGGGCAGAAAATGGGAAAAGTTTGGCAACTGAATCAGTCTTGGGCAATATGGGAGTGTTAGATGACCTGGAATCGGGTTTCTGGAAAGTATATGTGGGTTTGGATGTGGTTGGCTCCAGAATCTGTTGTGATATATGTGTGGGGATATTTGGGGGGTGCAGAATCAATTGATCTGCTTTCCTAAGGGAGGAGGCAGAATTAAACCAGTGTGTGTTCTCTGATGGTTGAGATATTAAATGTTTTCTGTTGTGGAAAACCAAGCTCATTTTCCCTTTTTTAACACTGTAGCAAGTCAGGCCTTGGGGCAGCCAAGTCACCTGGATCCCACCCCCTGGATTCCACTTTACTCACCCACCCTCTGGCCTCTCAAGATCCCACCCTGTTGTCTCTCCTGCCACACCTTGATGTTATAATTGGACTGGAAGGCTGTTCCTTAAAGGTCAGGGGTTTTCACTTCAGATCTTAGATCCTTGTCTGGGCTGCAGTCTCCTGGCTTTGGCCCATTTTACTTTGGCTGGTTCTTGGTCCTCTCCACCCAAGGCCCACTGTCCCAGGACCCTAGGCTTCTTGGTCCCAGCTCCAGCCTCACCCTCATGGGTTCTGGGCTCCTGTATCACCTTCCTGGGCTGTGGGCTCATGCCCTCAGTTTCTGGGGGTTCCAGGCCCTCCTTCTGCTTCTGTTCTTTCTGAGGTCTGGACCTGTGCTCACAGTCTTATTTGTTACAGGTACAAGTTATCTGTTTGCAGTCTGGTCCTCCAGCAACAACAGCAACACAACATTAGGCACTGCCTGCATGCCTCCCCTTGCATGCCTCCCCTTACAACCTCTCCCAGTCCTCTGGTTTTAAACACAAGTACAGGCCTAAACCACAACTGCTTCCAAAGTAAAATCCTTTCCCCCAGCTTGGGACCATGTCATTCCATGGTAACGAATAAAGGTATTACCAAAATAACCTAGCTTCCATATCAGGTGCTGCTGGGTTTCCTTGCAGCCCTCCCAGGGTCTGGAGTTCCTCTGCTCTAGCTGGTCAGAGCCAGCTAACCTCCTTGGCCATGGTTCTGGCCTTATCAAGCCTGTAGGCACCTCTCAGGGTCATCTGATCCACCACTTCTGACCTAGGCCTGGCAGTCACTGGCTTGATTGCGCTGTCTGTACCTGGGGCAAGCAGCTATCTTCTTAAAGGGTTCTCCAGCTCTACTAGTTCCCCTGGGGACCTGGATCTAGCTGGTTTCTCCCTTGCTCTCTCTCGTCTTCCGTAATAGGGTGGGGGCCCCATTATAAATACCCAGAGCCTTTTTTCCTTCTTTTTCTTTCATGTTATAACATGATGCAGAGACAGCTTTGGCAGCACTAAGGTCTGTCAGGCTCACTTCTTGCCTGCAGCCCAGTGACAGAGAGTAGATATAGAAAGTGTTACTTTCTGTACCACTTTCTATACCCACTACACCGAAGAAGAGAAACTGGAAGTTTCAAAGACATCATGCAGGTTATCTGCTCATGCAGGTTATCTGTAAGTGTAGGCAAACCTGAGCTTTACTCATGTTTTCCTTTCTAAAGAGAATAAATATGGTAGGAACCATACAATGAATGCAGATGCCAGTACCATGTTCCCCTTCTTACTTGCTACCAGCTCCCCTTTGCCTCCATCAATATGGTTCCCTAGCAGACCATAGTCATTTATTTCAACTGAAATAAATAAGGTGGAGGACTACTATGGTGGTCTCCTTGGCATAGAAACTCATTCTGAAATTGATTAAAATAAATACAAAATATTCTTACAAGCCTATACCACTGTAGTAAAGGTTGGAAATAATTCCTTTCCTTTGTCATAGCATCAGAAAAATCAAGGCCAGCTGATTACTCAGTTCAGATTACTGAGTTAAACAGTCAGTGGTTTCTTGACTATTCCTAATCACAAACCCAAATGCCACCCAGTAGAAAGTGTTCTTGTTCTAATGTAAAGAATCTGCTTTTAAAATTTGTATTGCAACTTCTCTATGCTTTCTACTCCGTTCACACCTAATAAAATGAAAATTATTCCTCCCTCAAAATTTGGGAATCCTGCTTTGTCTAATCTCAAAATACTTACTGGAGAATGAGCATGTCTACATAAGATGCTTTAGTGCACATTAGATTAGTGTAGATTAATCTAATGTGCAGTAAACTTTTTGCCTTTAACATGGCAGATTAGTCTATATTAGACTAATCTAATGTGCAGTAAAGTGTCCCTATTTACACATGCACAGGATTTACTGTACAGTAAATTAGGCTAATGCATGGTTTGCTAGTATCAAGAAATACAGGTACTAGATTAACTGTGCATTAGCTACTGCACAGTAACACATATGTAGACACTGACTGGGAGCAATTTGCTGGGAGCTGTCTGTGGCTCCAGTGTGGAACTTAGGATCACAGCCCAGCTCAGCAGTGCTGGCTTGGGGCAATGCCCCATGGCTGACTGGCAGCAGCACCCTGAGATTTCCCCTTGTTTTACTTGCTCAGGGAATGGGGGATGTCTGTCCCCACAGCACTGGGCCGGGAACAAAAGCTTTCCCATCCCCTCAGTCCTGCTGCTGCCTGTGCAATGCACACCCCAGTTGGCTCCGGCTTCCTGGCCATGAGCTGAGCCAGCACTGGGACCAGGGCGAGCTGCAGGGAGGGGTAAGCAGCACCGGGACTGGGGGGCGAGCAGTGCTGGGACTGGGGAAAGAGATGCGTCTCCCCTCTGGTCCCAGCACTGCTTACCCCCTCATACCCTCTCCCCACCCCAGTCCCTGCTTACCCTTCTGTGGCTCCCGCTGGTCCTGCTGCTACTTACCTCTCCCCCTCCCCCAGCTTCCTCCAGGCCTAGTGCTGCTTACCACCCCTGTGGCAGTCCCAGTTCCCAGTACTACTTACCTCCCTCCCCTGCAGCTCCCTCAGTTTCAGCACTTCTTCCCCACTGCAGCTCTCTTCTCCACACACACACCCCCACTGGGTCCTGGCACTGGGGCATGTGTTGTGTAGACAGCAACAGGGTTGAGGGGATGGGAAAGCTTTCTGTCCCCAGCTCAGTGCTGCAGGGACAAATAGCTCCCCCACTCTGACACTGCTCAGCTCCTGACTCCTGGGGGGAGCTGAGCAGCACTGGAACCGGGGACAGATAGCTCTCTCTTCATAGCTCTCTCATCCCCTCATCAAGCAAACCAAGGGCAGACCTCAGGGCACTGCTGCTGCTCATCCATGGGGCTTTGTCCCAAGCCAGTGCCACTAAGCCAGGCTGCAATCCGGAGCTCCATGCATCTGGGAGCTGTCCCCTACTCTGGTACAGCTCCCCCATCATTCCCTGGAGCCCAGGCCAGACTCCTGTGCCCCTTGCCAGCCCAGGGCTGGCATCGGAGAAGCCTGGAGCTCCCTCTGGCTGCTGCAGGGGGAAGAGCAGGTCAGGGGAGCAGGAGCAGCCTTGGACTTAACTGCTCCTGTTGAGAGCAAATTGGCTTCTGATGTGGGTGCACATGTAGGATTCATTCAAAGTTTACTGCACCTTATTTTAATGCAGAGTAACCTTAAGGAACATTAATTGTGTTTGTAGAGGTACCCAATATAACAACACAATCTTTGCTCCCATTCAGTACTAAACAGCTCTTCCCAGAAAACGTCTAAACAAATAGTTTTGTCTTGCCACCCTTTTTGTCTGCAATATTCATAAAATACTTGCTGATTCCACTACACATTTTGTTGGGATCTTTACACAATACCAGTGACCACTTGTGCACTATGCCTCCTTGCCTATCTGAGGACATAGCAGGTGGGGGCGGGGGAGCTGTAGCCACGCTCACCATGCACTTCTTGCCTTTAACATGGCAGATTTAAAACCTGCAGGCCTCAAGCCCTGTTGTCTGTGTGATGGTCCCCAAGTCATCTAAGAGATGGACAGGTAGTAGGTGCTTCTTCTGTAGCAGTACTTCCCTATGGTCTCATTCACCTGATCTATCTGAAACTTCTCAGTCTCAGTGCATGAATGGGAAGATGCACTCTTCCAGTCACCAGAAGTGGAATCCATGCTAACATCTCAAAGAAGAACAGTGGTCTTTCAGGATGTTATAGTCAGTGTAGATTCCACAGCTTGCTCCCCTTCCCGATTTTTTGTGTGTCCACAGCTAATGGAAGCTAATGTGGGCTTTGAATTGTGAAGAATTGAGAGAGGGTCAGGCTCATGTTATATGTGCAGATCTGACAGACACTGTTTTCAAGAAAACACTCTGGTTTCCTTCATCCCAGGTATATATGCACCGACAGGTGATTTACATTATTTCAGCATTTTGAAGAACCATATTTACTTTGGGGTAAACGTCTGTGCTTGATTCTCTAGAAGAGTCTCTTTAGGTATATAAAGCAAATTTAGTTCTGTCAAAAGCAACCCAAACCTTAGTAAAAGTTTGAAAAACTTTAACACCTACACTTTTTGTGTCCGCTCTTTTTTTTCCCCCCTGGTTAAAGAAAAATATATGCTACTACAAGATTAGACATTTCATGTAGCCTGACTTTGTGAGTTCTACAGGGTAGTACAGATAAATGTGGGGAATCGTATTCATACCAAATCTTTAGAGGCTCAGCCAACATTAGTCTTAATCTAAACATGGCAGCCTGTAAATAAATCTGAGGATTTAGTATCACCACTCTCATTAGACACTGAGAAAAAGCAGTGAGATGGTTTAACCCTTTGATTTCTAAACCAAAATATGTGTGTGTGTGTGTGTACACACACACATACACACACACAGTTGTGAATTAATTTCTCATATATTACCTTGTACTAATTAATTTCTCATATATTACCATTAAATATAGAAAGGGAAAGGATAATTTAAAACAAATGAATAATATGGCCACTCCAGAATACCAGCAACAATATGACTTACTTGGGAGAGGCATGGGATTGAGAAAAGAGAAATAGTAGCAAATATGATTTACTGCTTATAGTTCTCTTAACAAAGTTAAACTGCTAAGGGTTATTGTCACACTTAACATACTTACTTGAAACTCAGGAAGACGAATGAAAGATTGTTAATACCCAGATCATGGGAAACTAACTACTCAGGAATGAACAGCCTAAGGCAAACATATTCTCTAAAACAATTTAAATAGGAGTTTGAAAAGAGGTTGATTCTAGTTTTCCAGGGAGTAACTTTCAAAAGTGAATGTCTGTGTTTTAGCTCATCTAGCTGGTATGAGAACTAGGAAGCTTGCATGCATTTGTTTGCTGTTGTAGTTTTGGACCACTGAAGGCTGCTGTGGCACTTGCCAAGTGACCTTCTCATATTTTTCCTCCTGTGGTGGTAATAAGACTTGGAAAGCGGAACTGCAAGTGGTTCGGGAGGGCAGCCAGTGCAAAGGAGCAAGATGGGATCTGATGCTGATTCCAGGCTTCCCACTCCAAACCTGCAGCACAGTCATTTAGTCAGTGCCTAATGGGATCTTTATTACCCAGCACCCACTGCTTCCTCCATAAGAGCCTCAGGATACATTGTCTCTCCCATGCTCACTTTCCCCAAGACACTACTGCTTCTGCCATCTTCTACACCTTAAGGTACCACAAAGAGTCGTGCTAGACTCCATTGAGTACCTCTCTACCTACCACATTATGTGAGTCTAAGACAATACTGAATTTAAAACGACCCCCAATAATTAGATTCCATATATGGAAAATTTGTAATAATTTTCCAGGTATAGAATCTGTGTTGGAGGCTTGTCTTGAATTCACTCTCTCCCTCTCCCCCAACACAGTGCCACAGTAGGCAAAGCAGTGTCTGGGGGATCTGGATGGCTGGGAGGAGTCAGATGGCCCACTTACCCTCCCCCTCCCACATACTTCCCCCTACAGCCTTCCTGGCTCCCTTGCCATGTGCATACCCCCACTCCAAATTCCCCACAGTCTCTTCCAACCACCACTTCTCTCAGTTTCTGCCTCTTCTACCTACTCCCCGTTCTCTGCCTCTCTCTCACTGTTATGCGCTGCTTAGGTTCTATTCCTCCATGGAGCACAGCACGTGAAAGCACAGCTCCTGCCAGCCACATTGGCACTGATGATTGGCCAGGTAGGGTATGGAGTTTTCACGTGTTCCATACTGGTGCAGGAATTCTGCCTGAGCTAGAGCTGAGCTGCGCCTAATAGCAAGTGGTGAGGGAGATGGGGCAGTAGGCAGAGGCTGGAGAGGGTGGAAGAGAGGGCAGGCAGCTGCTCTGAGTCTGACCATGCTGGGGAGGGGCACCTAATCTTAGATTTGAGTAAATATAGTACTGCAGTCAGGACTCACAAGATTTGTACAGCTACATCACCTACCATTGCCTGTCCAGTGTAGGATGGTTTAACCATAAATTTAGAGAGAGGGTTTATTTGCACTTCTTCATTTATTTTGTATGGCAGTTAATGTTCTAGCATCTGCTGTACTTGTATGCTTTTTCCTGTGTGACTTAATTGTTACTAACATGCTAATTCAATTAAGAATATCAGAAATGACTGCTGTAATTTACTGAGAGACAAGGTATTGCCTGATTACATCAGATTATTCATTCTGCCTGCTTGCTAGTCACCTCAACCTGATGTGTGTGACCACCTGGTTACAGTTTGTAGGAAAAGGAGTGAGGAAGCTTGAGGTCTCCATGCTAGAGCTGGCATTGTGTCATAGTTATAGCAGTTTTAAAAGGAAATCTGAAATTGAATGCTTGCCTTGAAAAGCATAAAATGTCCTTAGAAAAACATGTGATTTCAATTGGTAATCATGGGGATTTTCCACCCCTTCCCCCCTACTGCCAAAGCATTAACAAGAGAATGGGCATGTGATTTTGCAACTGTTTTCATTATTGTAGTACAGGAAGCAAGGAAAAGTACATTGTGCCTTAAGGCTCATCTAACATCTCTCCTGTCTATACAGGTGTTCCAAAAAACGATATCGCCAAAGAAATTCTTGCTTCTCTTATATTTCCTGGACCCATCACAGTTACAACAGCTTGCCAACTCTATTAAAATTTCAAGAGAAGCAAGACCCTCCACTCACTCCAGTCACTCTTGAGAAAATGTGGATGTTAATAAATTGTACTGAGACAAGAGAATGGGAGAGAAAATCATTTTGCTTCTTTAATTCTGAAGGATTTTTTTCGAGCTGCTTCATTTCTGAATGATTTAGTCCCCTTATGGCAGGCAGATTCTGCGTACCCTGATTGTCCCTTCCACTTTGGATAAGTCAGGCATACTTTAAAGGGAGAATTGCTCTCTGTAATGTAAGATATTGGGGAGAAAAGGGAAAAACAGATCATAAGCTGATAAATATTTCTGCCAGATCTCAGTGTCTCCAAATATACATGCTGAACTTTCTCCTAGAGGCAGAGATTGTATCTTCCTCTGTACTCAGAATACTTCTGCTATGTTTTGTGTCCTACATTAGTATAAATGATAGTTAATGTGTGCAGTGGTTAACATGTAAGAAAAAAGGATATAAGATTATTAGAGACCTACTGTATCATCAAATCCAGTTCCCTGTCATCACAGGAAACTGCATCACAAGCACCGTCTTAAAGGTAATTAATCCTTTTCCTTCACTAGTTCCTTTCATTCCAAAACCTCATTCCTCTGATGGATAAAAACCTTCATGTATGATGATTTGCATTGCCTGTAATAGTCCAGAAAAGATCAAAGAAAAACTAAAGTTAATCATCCTCAAGGAGCCTAGTCACATGTTGACAGAGAGTAATAAACTAAAAACTGTTCCAGCTTAGGCACCTTACCTTATAGACCCTCTGCCAGTATAGCTGCGTTAGATTTGGGTCCTTTTTACCTATAATCTTCAATATAGCAATGCCAGTAGCACTTTATAGTGTAAAGCCAACCTCACTGTATGGAAAAAAGGGACTATAAAACAGTTTGGCATAAAATAAAGCAACTAAAATGGTGAAGGTCTTTGAATTTTGCAGAAGCATTTATTAATATGCCCTGTGCCATGCTGTAAAGTAACTGCAAGATGATCTAAAATCTGTTTTCCCAAAGCGGATGTTCTTGGGTAATGATTTCCAAACCCTTTTAGGTCATGTACTCTCTGTTAAGTTTGTTGCATTGTGGTCTGCACCTGTTTTCCTGTCACAGATAATGAAAAAGTGACATTTTATGTTCCTGTAACCACAGTGTAACCTCTCCAGGAATGCAAGGGATACTTGCTTTTCATTTTTCTCTCTTTTTCAACCATTTGCACTTCCCTGTTATGTTCTTGTGTTTTCCATTCCTTCTCATGCGCTCTAGAAATTTGCATCCCATTTCAATTTGAAAAATATTGTTCTGCAGCTTCTGTGTTGATTTGATTGGCAGGATCTCCCTTGATTATTTAGTATATTTCAGATTAAAAGCCCAACACATGAAAAAATAGTGAAGTCCTTTTTGAAATTTTCCATCACACTCCCTGAAAGATGGCATTTTTTCATTAAATTAGAGTTTAAGCAGGCTTCTTTGCATAGGTGGAAGCTTCCAATGTGGAAAGGAATGGATGATGTCACAGAACATATCTTGATCCTATCTGGCATTGAACAAAAGAATCAATATCTGAGAACATCATTTCCAATAAAGTCTATTCACTATATTTATTCCTCTGACCAACTGAGATCCATCAAGAATGAATTTGGTCTTTTGTTCTTCTTAGAAATCAGCTTTTTTAAATACCATGTTTGCTTTAAAGGTTCTCCTTTTTGCATAGCCAGTTAATTTTAAACCAGTTAGGTTAAAGCAGCTGACATGGTGAAACTGTCATATACTTTTAGATGCTACAAAACTCACAACCCTGTGACTATCTGTATATTTAGCTAAAGTAAAACGGGTTCTTCTGAAACAAGGAAATATTTTTTTAAGATGTACAATAATTTTCTTGTGCTTTGCTTTTACTTTGTGTGAATGTATAGAACCAACTGGGTTTTGTCTTTTAAATCTTACCTGAATAGACCAGAAAAGTAGTCTATCCACAAGCAATGTTTTAACTGTCTTTCTCCTGAAAACTAAAACATCACTCACTACCTAACTGTTAATTAAACCAGTCCTCTATATCATCTCGTGCATCCTTCTCTAACTGAGGATGGCGGTAGAAGTAGTCAGCAGATTATCAAATAGCAGATGTAGCTTTTTTGAGAAATTCAAGAGCAAGGAAGGGCCCTACTACAGACTTCATAAACACCATTCTTGCAAGATAAATAATGTTTGAGATATCCACAGGTAAAGACTCCAAGGAGCTTCAAGAACCTACCACAAATTCTCATTTGTGCAAAATATAACTGTCACAGGTTGCCAGCCCGACAGTGTTTTTTGCAGAAATTAAAATTATGTGATGGAGCCTCTTTGTAGATATAGCCTCAGTACAATGTACTCTTGGAGACTCATTCACCTAAAACTTCAAATGTGGAGATACTATATTTATTTGAATACAAGACATGTTTGTTTTTTTTTCCCTGATCAGCATGAAAAAAAAAAAAGCCCCTCATCTCATATTTGCATACACTGAAACTCATTTAATGCATTGTCCATCATTACACTGCTGCCAAAACAGCATGTGCTTAGTAATAGAAACCAATTATAAAGTTGCGTTAACGCAGCTAACACTTAACATGACTATAAAACACATGGTCCAGATCAGACAAGCATGCTGATGGGAACCTACCACAAGGATAGGTTAGCGCAGCTCATCTGAAGAAGATACATGGTAAAACCAATTGTACTCGGTCTCCCTCAGCGCTGACTCTTTTTTAGGTCATGGTGAGATACTACACTGAATACATTTCAAATCCCTCTTCACTTCCTCTATCTCAACCTGTCACGTGATTAGTGTGGCCCCACCCTCCATAAAGTAGATCTGGACCAAGTTGCCCTGTGCCTCATCTGCATAAAAATATTTGGAGGATCCCAGGAATTATGATGGAGCACCCATTTCTTGTCATGAGTGGAAGCTAATTAGTACATGGATCTTTTGCAAGGGGTTTCTGGAGTACACATGCATACTGAGCAGTGCTGAGCTGTGGGGTCACCATGACATGAAATGCTGTTGACTCTGCTGGGGCCCAGCCCAGTAATTTGTATGGTAGATCCTGAGCCTTTTGGCTTTGGACTAATGTCAAACAAAGTTTGTGTTATATATAAGCAGGTACAAAAGTACTGCTTAGAAATGTGTTTAGGGAATACCTATGTTAAACCTTGCAGCAGTTTCAAAAAAAGGTAAAATGCATCAATCCTGGATGTGCTAAGTCTATGTGTACCTATAGTAATTTTATGCAAATTACTATATGTATGTTTATTTCAAAGTCATTGTTTTCAAATTTGTCCCTCACTTCTATGTGCTCAGGGAGAGAATGGTTTGACAGTGGGGGTGAGTGGGGAACAGAGGGCAAGGGAGTTACCTGACCCTTCCCCCAGCTTATTTTCCTTGCTGTAGGACGGAGAAGGGAACAAATTCAAGGTAAACCTCCAATAATTAAAATTTATATCTAGAAAATTCTAACAAATTTATATATTTTCTGTATATAGACTCTAATTATTGGGGGTGGTCATCTTATATTCAGGTCATCTTACATTTGAGTAAATATGGTAAGTGAACTCCCTCTTACAGAATTGATGATGTGAGTATAATATACAGTGGAGCAATTGATATAAGTATGTAAAATCATTTCAAAACTCTGACTTGTTAAAATGAAGTTAAGATTGCTTAAATATCAATTAGTTCATATAAAGGAGGGACAATGATTATAATTAAAAATGTAAGGAGCTGCCATCTAGGTCCATCTAGCCCAGGATCCTATCTTTCACAGTGGCAGGGAACAGATGCTGATGTAAAAACAGGGCACGTGCAGAATTTTCTACTCCCTGCTCCTCTCTCATTGTAGCTTCCAGCATTCAGAGGCTTGGGAAGTCCTGGTTCAGAGGGTCCACCCCTATCTTTCATATTCAGTATCTACTGATTATCTTTGCAGTGGTATACCTTGGGTGAGGCAACCTTGGCAGTCACCCTGGGCACTGACTCAGGGAGAATGAAGAAATGGCTGATGCCTCAACCAAATATCATGCTGGTAGCTTGGCAACAACTGGAAGTCACAAATATCTTTGTGTGGTAACTGCTCTGAGCACACAGCTGCATTATTACACCTCTACCCAAGTTTTTTGTTTCTGTGTTCATATGTAACATAACAAGATAACATATTCAAAGCCCCAAAATGTAAAGTTAAACCTGTCACAACCCAAATTGTGGTTTTTTGTTTTTGTGTGCTTTGGCAACGCTAAATTATGTCCCCGCCAAATTGCAGCTCCTTTGCACGGTAGAGTTTTTTGCTGCAATAGGAGAACCCGCGTGCAGAACAGTATTTCCCGCCAATTTGTAGCCTTCTTTGCATGGTGCATTTCTTTTGCATCATAGTGATGCACGGTGCAAAGGAGTTCCCGCCATTTGTATTTAGATTCACGCCACATTATTGGCCGATCCTTAATATAGGCAAACATGGCGGCTAGCGATTGGCTTGCTAGCTGTATAAAGAGCTTGGGAGGTTTCCGCCCAAGTTGGAGAGAGAGAGAGAGAGAGAGAGCAATTGGAGTTTGGGAGAAAGAGCGTGAAGATTTCTAAGCGCTGCTAATCCCTTTGAACCCAGCTTTTTCTTCTCCTTAAGAGGGCAATAGAGGGCCGACTTACCGAACCCATGGAGTCTTAACAACTCCGGGGGACCTATTTACCGAACCCACGGAGCATCAACCACTCCAGGGGCCAAACGGCCTCTAGCCTCTCCCCGTCACTGAGTGCAATCCTAGATGTATCCCTTTCCTTTGAAACTACCGAACCCGCGGAGCTTCAACCACTCCGGGGCCAATTACCGAGCCAAACCCGCGGAGCTTCAACAACTCCGGGGTCAATTGTCGGAGTCCTCTAGCGAGGACTTAAGCGGAGCTGAGCCTGGGAAACTGTCCAGCCTACACCATGACCATCTTTGGTGTAAACAAACAATCTTTTAATCAACCATTACGCGTCCGTAACTAATTCTAACTCGCCACCGGTTTTCTTGGACCCCGCGTGCCCAGGCTGCTGGCCACAGCCTGCGTGCACAAAGACGGGTTCTCATACCGCTCCTAGCCCACACATGGCCGCATGGACGGGATCGGGATGCGGCCTGCACAAAACCTACACTTAAAATAAGCATAGAAATACAGACTTAAGGCAGCCAGTGTATTCTGCCCTAAATTGGCAAAGAGAAGTGTATGTCTGCATAACTTAGGCCCAAGTCCTCACTTTGTTACATCAATTTGATTTTTAAATACAGTGCCTCCAGTGAAATCAATATACGTATATCTATACACAATCATAATTATATAACAAATATCATTATTTATACAGTTATACTTTATTTATGTTGAGTTATGATATATATAGTTCAGTATGAATAGAACAACAAAGTAGAAAAGTGGGTGTCTTGAATTTTAACAGTCCACATAAGGTACAGTAATCGTCATTAAAAAGTCATCAGTTTCCAATGTTGCCATGTGTTGATATTTGAAGTAAAAGTGTTTTAGTTCCGTATTACAAACATAGAATGATTATCAGTATATTACGTATTGCCTGTACATTCTTATAGCATCACCTACCCCCAGTTATTCATACATGAGTGTAACTTGAGATATGTGTATTTAACTTTTCCTGTTATTTTTCAGAAACTTACTGGGAGGCTAGTTTTTTCTTGAGATATGTGAATGAGACTCCATAGTGGGGAAGTATTGGAAACTAGAAACTGTTATCCCTTTGTAGGCTCTTTTTGACTATTTGCTGTTCCTATTAGGGCAGGATTATCAGGTGTTTATCAAAGCAGCTCACTGATTTCAGCTTTCCTGTGCATGATATGTTAGTATTTCTGTTCCATTTTTTAGATTTTATCTGGCACTCACAAATATTTGCCTTTGATTAGTGGATATTCATTCTACATTTTAGGATCCATTGCCTAGGTCAACCTTAAATCTGTGGATTTTTTTTCAGTTAAAAAACCCCACAAGAATAAGAGCAATGTTTTTATTTCCAACATGATTATTGTTACCAGACTAAGGCCAGGATTCAAACAAGTTCTTTACATGCATATGTGCATCACTTAAGTATAAGGCTCCTTGTCCCGGAAGGTGAATCAGTATGTCCACAAAAAGTCATCTAGAATCTTGTACAGGTAAGGTTGCTACTTCAGAGGCACCTACATACTCCTCAGGTTTAAGAGCCTGTGGACTATGCAAAGAATGGGGAGCAAGACTTACCCCTTCAAAAGGGTATTTCAGAAATTTTAGAGGTGTCTAGTGATAGTCGAACTCACTAAGGCTAGGGTAGGCTATTTGAGCTTTTTTTTTTAAACTGAGGCTTCCTGTTGGAACTGGTACGCAATACCAACCTCAGGAGTATTTAGTTTCCCGCCTTAGTTACCCTTGAATTTTGGAACATCCTAACTGCGCCAAAACTGCTGCTAAGGGAGGGAGTTATCATCTTCATCTGAAATATAAATGGTCTATATAATAGCCGGCTTACCCTCTGCTCACCAAAATGTCCTTTGGATCTGTTTTGATTCTTTTTTACATTGCCATGCTACCTTGTTTATAAGGATATTAATTCCTCTTTTATGCAAGGTGAAAGTTATTCTATATACATGGGCTATCTGTTCCCTTTTAAATGCAGTTCATCGGTTTCTTTTGATATAAGGTTCACGAAGCATTGTCAGTCATACTTTCTCTTCCTTTAAATTAAATAACTTCTTTCTTCATATTTTTAAGTTAGGTTTAGTTCTTTAACTTTGCAAGAGAACAAAACTTTGTTTTTTCTTCTTTCACTTTTAAAATACTCAGTATTGTTTTTACTATATAGCGTCTTTCCCACTACTCTGTGTGTGTGTGTGTGTGTGTGTGTGTGTGTGTGTGTGTGTGCGTGCACGCACGCACGCACGCGTGTGCGTGAATAAAAATATATGGCATATGTTTATGAACTTCTTTACAATTAGTTTTACTATCCTCCTTACTTATAACATAGAAACTTAAACTGTATGTTCTAAGGATGCTAAGTTTCATTTCTTCCTAGGACCTTTATTGATAGATTCCAAACTTAGTTCCTGTACTGTTCCTGGTTGAAAATTATTTCTTAACAATGTTCCTAATAGATTAAATATAAAACAATTCTATACATGTCTGCCACTCAGGCAAAAACTAATGTATTTAATCATATTCAAAAGTCATCCCTTCCCTGCTACTTAATGAGCCCTAAATTGAGAGATGCTTCACTTGAATCTAGCCCATTTCCTAAAGCTTCTTGCTCTGTTGCATATGGTTCCATTGCTGAGGTCAGATCTTTATGATTTCCTTTGCTTTCTAGAAGGTCAAATAGTAGAATTCCTGCCTCCCACATTTGGAATGGCTGACAAAGTTCTGTAATTCAACCCTTAGCTGTGAACCGCCACAAATACATTTTGATAGAAAGATACTTGGTTACCTTTGACTCATTTTTTTCAACTTTCTGACTGTGGTAAGATGCAAAGCTTGGTGTATCTAGTTTTGTAGCGATACTGCCTAAGTACAGACATTCAGGGAGGTTAATCAGGTTCAAAATGGCCACCTGATATAAACTTAGCTCTTCCTGGTGTCAGCCTTACACTTACAGACCCAGTCTCAGTGACTGGAAATCAATCTAAACTAGGAGCTATACAGAAGGTTAATGCACACAAACTGTTCTAAAAATTGTGGAACCCAGTTTAAAATAAACCTGGATCTATGTGATTTCAGACCTACTTGATTTAGGTCAAACTGGTTCATAGAACTTCTGTATGCTTTACCTGCACAGCTCCAGGGCTGGGAAAGCTCAGCTGCTGGCCCCAGCCCCAGGGGTGCACTTTTCAGTCTCCCCACCCTGCTTCCATGCACCAGGGTTTTTTTTTGCCCCCAGGCCCTTCTCCCCCCCAAACCAACCAGCCCTTCACCCCCAATACAGCAAGGTGCTCCAGGTACCACTGCTGCTGGAGCCCAGCAAATAAGTCCCACTAGGGGGAAGGGTGGCAGGGACGGGGCTATGGGTTTACTGTGGGTCATAGGGTGACAGGGCTTAAAACAGCCCCTGGTCTCTGAAGACCCCGCAAACCCCTCTGATCCCACCAGACCCTCCTGGACTCTGGGAACACTCCATGGATCACACCTGCTTCCCCCCATCCCCCAATTGCTCCTGCAGATGGTACCTGGCCTCCCCTACCCCACACAAGTTGCACCTGCCCCTCCCACCCCTTGCGGTCATACCTGCCGTGCCCACCCCACCCACAGGTTGTGCCTGCCCTGCTATTCCCTGGCAGATCCCTGATCCCCCCCACCAGCCTGCTTGCCTCCGCAACCCGCCCTAGTCCCTGCTATGCCAGCATACCTGGTATCAGGCAGTTATTCTGAATCAATTTAACCTCCACCTAATGCCCCCGATTGTCTGTACTAAGACATTATGATGGAACATGATTTAACTGGATTACTTCTGTGATTAATATCCCACTCTGATGTGTCATTTCTGTAGTGTCTGTTTAATATCATACCCAGACTCAAAACTTTCTGGATGAGTTTCAGTTATTGTTTTTGCCTTCAGTACCCTGTGGCAGTCCTAGAATGAGTAAAGTTCTGGACCTCAGAGTACTTCATCCTTTAAAACCAAGTAGATAGCCTAGAACAGAGGAAGAGAGCGAGCAGGGACATGTAGTGTGTTTTCACTGATGGCCATCTGAAATACATATTGCCAACACACATTTACATTCTAGTGAGGTTTCTACTGTGCTGACTTAAAGCTCAGTAAATATTGGATACTGCCTTTATTACAACTGAAATGAGGGAGATGCAATAAAGTGGGAAAAATGAATCCTTACATGAGTTGTGATACTTAAATTCATTAAAACATATGCTAAGTAGTATTTACAGTTTACTCTGTTTCTTTCCATTACTATTTGTTCTATTAGAATTAGATTGAAGGGGATAAAATACTGCTTATAAGTAGTATGTAAATTAACAGAAATGAGTCCCAGATAATACATACACTTGAATTTCCTCTGTCTGCTAAAACCTTTTTAAAAAAAAGTGTTTTAATCCTTAACATCTTGCATTGGTCTATCTGTCTCTTTTGTCAAACTGAATTAAGATTCCAAGAGGTTACTGATGAGTCTGAATTGTGTAACATATTTTAGCATTTTGGTTTTTGTGTTGGAGTCAATTAATTCGTGAACTATGTGAAATATAAAATTGTAAGCAAAGTCTCCCCAGTAAGGTATCTGATTTTTTCACAAGGGAAAAAACAACCCCCTCTCCCCACAAAAACCCAGCCTTTTCATTTGTGCCATACTTTTCATTTACATAATTACAGAGGAGTATAACAAGAAGGTAAATGCCTTCATTATTATAGGGTATGTGCAGCTGTTACAATTAGATCGACTTAACTAGGTCAATCTACGTGCCTGTCTGTACATGTATTTGGAGAGTTTAGATCAGACAAAAAATGCCTGACTCGATCTAACTTAGTTCACCTAAGCAGGTGCACTACATAAATCAGGCTAACCCATGCCTGATATAATTTAACATATGTACACATTTGGAGCACAGTCCTGGGGCTGGGAAAGCCCAGCCACTTGCCCCTGCCCTGGGACTGCCCTTTTCCTAACCCCTCTACCCCATCCTGACCATGCTATTTTTAGTCCTCCAACCCTCTCCACCCCAACCTGCCAAACGCCCTGATTTTGCCTCTCCCCCTGCTATAAGTTTGTGTAGATTTCCCGGCACAGCTCCCAGTACTAGCAAGTGTGTGCACAAGCAGGGACCCAAGTCACAATCAGTCAGTTTAAAGTAAGCTACATGATCACGTATTGGGTCTTGCAAATGTGTACCTGTGCCCATAGTCTATATATGCCCTATGTTATATATACACCCAAATTATATTGTATAATTTGGTTTATTACATTCTGAATTATCACATTAAATTTAGAATACTGAATTTTTTATTCATGTATCATTTAATAATATGATGCCATGCATATAACCTGTCAAGAAATAATAATTTTGCAAGTAATAAACAGTCAGGGAATATCCTCTTATTGAATAGTAGTTACATATGATTTCTACTTTGCAGTGTTCATTATTAGCTCTGTTTCTTTCTTTGTTTTTTTAACAAATTGGGCATAAATCTATTGTTGAATGAATATGCTGTCATGCTTTGCTGCATTCCCTACCACACAGTTATAATCTTCTGATAACAGGTTCCCTGCAAAATGCCAAGTAATCAATCAGATAAGCGTTAGGAATGCTTGAGCATTAGGAAACTCAATTAACTATTTTCAGTTGCTAGAAACTCAGTCCCCCTAATCTCCTTTCTCAGGCCTTCACTTTTTTCAGCAGTCCTAACTCTATCCCCACACTCAGCTGCTCTTCCAGTTGTGGAAATCCATCAGAAGATGATGTGGAAAGAGGAAAATTGTTGTTTTGGAGAGGAGAGAAAGGGAGGCATTTTTGGTTGTAACTGTGTAAAAAGTAGAACAATCTAAAAGGAAGAAGAAAAGATGAAGGATGAGGAGTCCACATTTGAACTGAAACTGGAGATGGGGTTGGAAGGGAAGGAGGGACTCAGCACAGTGGATAAGAAAGTATCTTTTGGAGGAGTAGCCTGTCTCTAGTATCTGTTATGAGAATTCATTCTTTAAAGCCTGCTTAGTCTGCAGTTGGTGGTACAAGAAAATCTAGAAATTTCCAGAGCTGTTCCAGAGCACACAGGGCTCCAACCACATTAGTGCTATGATGCCGTAAATAGTTTTTCACAGCTTTACTTGCAGACACTTCAGTGATGTTGATGCATCCCTAGGTCAGTAGCATAACTAAGGCACGGCAACTGGGCAGCACTCTCTGCTGACTTGTATGGGAAGGGAATGGAACAATAATAACTGCTGACAACTATATTGGTGACACCAGCAGCTGAAAGTCACCACTGCCCCCATGTGTTGTCACTGCCCTGGGCATCCAGCTGCCCTGTTATCCATAGATTCATAGACATTAGGGCTGGAAGGGACCTTTTAAGATCATCGGGTCCAGTCCTGTGCCAAAGGGGCAGGAAGCCAGCTAGGGTCAAAGGATCCCAGAAAGATAAACGTTCAAATATTTCTTGAAAGTGTTCAGAGTAGGTACTTGCACCACCTCTGGGGGGAGTTTGTTCCAGGCCTTGGGGGCTCAGGCAGTAAAGACATTTTTTCTTATGTCCAGTCTGAAACGGTCTTACAAGAGTTTGTGACCGTTGGATCTTGTCATACCCTGGGGTGCTCTGGTGAACAGGTGTTCCCCCAGTTCCTTATGCACACACCTTATGTATTTATTGGCTGCCACCATGAGCCTGCACTTCTTCAGGCTGAAAAGTCCCATAGCTCGCAGCCTCTCTTCATAAGGCCTGTTCTCTTGCTCTCTGATCATGCATGTGGATCTCCTCTGGACTCTTTCAAGCTTCTCCATGTCCTTCCTAAATGATGGAGCCCTCCACTGGATGCAGTAATCCAGCTGCAGCCTCATCAAGGCCGCTTACAGTGGGAAATTAACATTCTGGGTCTTGCTCACAATGCATCAGTAGATGCAAGCCAGAATTTTGTTCACTTTGCCAGCTGTGGTATTGCATTGGTGGCTTATATTCATCTTGTGGTCAATCATGACCCCCAAGTCCCTTTTGGTCATGGTGCTAGCAAGTGTAGCATTGCCAAGCCTATAAGTGTCATATGGGTTTTTATTCCCGAGGTGGAGCACCTGGCATTTCTCCTCATCGAATCCCATCAGGCTTTCATCCGCCCCCCTTGCAAGCCTATTGAGGTTGGCCTGGATCACCAGCCTATCCTCAAGTGTGGACACTCTTCCCCAAAGTTTGGTGTTGTCAGCAAACTTAGCCAGTCCACTTTTGACACTAGAGTCCAAACCCTTTATGAAGACATTAAAAAGTACAGGTCTGAGAATGGAGCCTTGGGGGATGCCACTAGTCACCAAGTCTCATATTGATTAGGTTCTGTAAACTACCACTCTCTGGGTCGGACCTTGGAGCCAGTCCCCAGCCATTGGGCTGTGGAGTAGTCGAGGCTGCAATTGCCCAATTTTTCTATGAGGACATAATGGGACACCAGGTCAAAGGCTTTTTTTAATGTCCAAATATATGACATCAACCTCTTCCCTTTTGTCCAGGTGATACATCACCTAGTCGTAGAAGAAATTGAGATTGGTCATGCAAGACCTACCCACAACAAACCCGTACTGGCTATCCCTCAGAATGTTGCCTTCTGTTAGCCTGTGAAGAATGGTTTCTTTGATAATTTTTTCCAAAATCTTCCCAGGGATTGAGGTAAAACTGATTGGCCTGTAGTTATCCCTTTGTCCTAGGTCATGTCTAATCCCTTTAAAGAGTCAAGTTTTATTTTTGATGCACCTCATATTTTGTAAGATAGTGCCTTATATTTTGTTATTCCTGCGTAATGATAATTGTTGGTTTGTTGACATATGATCCCACTGAAATCCTTGCTGAGAATCTTCCCAGGGATTGAGGTAAAACTGATTGGCCTGTAGTTATCCCTTTGTCCTAGGTCATGTCTAATCCCTTTAAAGAGTCAAGTTTTATTTTTGATGCACCTCATATTTTGTAAGATAGTGCCTTATATTTTGTTATTCCTGCGTAATGATAATTGTTGGTTTGTTGACATATGATCCCACTGAAATCCTTGCTGAGACCTCTCCCTGCCACTTACCTGGTGCTTATAGATTTCATAGATTTCATAGACATTAGGGCTGGAAGGGAAGATCATCAAGTCCAGCTCCCTGCCCCAGGGGCAGGAAGTCAGCTGGGGTCAGTCGTTCCCCCAGATCCTGGTGAACACCCCTGATAAATTTATAGGTGGCCATCAGGGGAGAATGACGTCCGGGGTTTTGCTTGAGAAGCATCTATGGATGCAAGCCAGTGTTTTGCTTGCTTTACTGGCTGCAACATCACATTGAAGGCTCATGTTCATCTTGTGGTCAGTCATGACCCCCAAGTCCCTTTCATCTGTAGTGCTAGCCAGCATAGCACTGGCAAGCCTATAAGGATGCTGCAGGTTTTTCCTCCCGAGGTGGAGAACCTTGCATTTTTCAGTGTTAAACATCATCAAGTTCTCATCCACCCATTTCTTGAGCCTGTCAAGGTCAGCCTGGATCGCCCTCCTGTCTTCAGGTGTGGATGCTTTACCCCAGAGTTTGGTATCATTGGCGAACTTGGCCAGTCCACTTCTGACTCCAATGTCCACATCATTAATGAAGATGTTGAACAATATAGGTCAAAGGAAAGAGCCTTGGGGGACCCCACTGATCACAGGGCACCATGACGATTGACTTCTGTCAACCACCACTCTCTGGGTCCGACCACAGAGCCAATTCCCCAGCCAGTGGATCATGGTGGACCCGAAGCCACAGTTGGCCAGTTTTGCCAGAAGGTGATCATGGGATACTAGATCGAAGGCTTTTTTGAAGTCAAGATATATGACGTCAATCTCCTCTCCCATGTCCAGGTAATAGGTCACCTGGTCATAAAAGGAGATAAGATTGGTCAAGCAAGACCTACTTGCAACAAACCCTTGCTGCCTATCCCTCAGGATGTTGCCGTCAGCCATTCTGTTGAGAATGGCCTCTTTAATATTCATTTCTAAAACCTTCTCCGGGATAGATGTCAGGCTGATGGGCCTGTAGTTTGCCAGAACCACTTTCCTCCCTTTCTTGAAGATAGGCACCACATTGGCCTTCTTCCAATCTATAGGCACTTCACCAGAGTGCCAGGAGTTCTCGAAGATCCATGCTAGGGGCTGGGCTATGATGTTAGCCAGCTCCTTGAGTACCCTGGGGTGTAGATTGTCAGGGCCAGCTGACTTGAAGGTGTCCAACCTCTCAAGGTGTTCCTTCATGATGTCAGCATTGATGGAGGGCAGGGAATCTCCTTCACCCAGGCCTCCCTCACACAGGTCCCCCTGTCCCTTAGTGGGCAGGGATGTCCTGTGGGACTGATGAAAGACCAACGCAAAGTACCCATTTAATGGGTTGGCCTTTTCCTGGGCATCAGTTGTCAGTTGTCCCATTTGGTTTAGCAGGGGTCGAATGTTGCCCTTGCTTTTCCTCCGGCTCTCCACATATCTGAAAAAGGACTTTTTATTGTCCTTGATACTTGTAGCTAGTTGGAGTTCCATCTCAGCCTTGGCTTTCCTGGTTCGCTCCCTGCAGGACTGGACCAGTGCGAAATATTCCTCCTTGGAGGTGAATCCCATCCTCCATCCTTTATAGGCCTTTCTTTTTAGCCACAGGAGGTCTGCTAGTTCCCTGGAGAGCCAAGGGGACTGCTGTGCCCTCTTGCTGACTTTCCTCTAAGACAGAATAGCATTAGCTTGTGCATTGAGGATTGCTCCCTTGAGGAGCAACCACTCTTCCTGAGCTCCCCTCCCCTTGGGGTCATGGTCCCTTAGGGCCTCACCGACAAGCCTCCTGAGCTTGTCAAAGTCAGCTTTCCTGAAGTCAAGGACTTCTGTATTGCTGACTGACTTGCCAGCTTTATGGCAGATGGTGAAGGTGATCAGCTTGTGGTCGCTGTAACCCAGCTTCCCTTTGATCATTAGGTTGCTGGTTAGGTTGCCAGTACCAGGTTGAGCAGCACTTTACCTCTCATTGGCCTGTAGTCCTCTTGTGTCAGATAGAGGTCATCCACGCAGGAGAGGAAGTTTTGCGACCACTCGGATTTAGCCAAGCACTCTTGCCATGAGATGTCTGGGTAGTTGAAGTCTCCCATGACAACCATGGACCTGGAGTATGCGGCTTCAGCCAATTCCCTGGCGAACTCCTGGTCAAGCTCTTGGCTTTGGGTGGGAGGTCTGTAGTAGACTCCCACCATTGTGTCCCTTGTGCCGTGTTCCCCATGGATTTTAACCCAGAGGGTCTCCAGCCATCCACCCTGGTCGCCAATGTTGGCTTGCAGGGACCCATAGAGAACTACGCCCCCGCCCCTTTTGACTACTCGATCTCTCCTGTACAAGGTATAGCCATTTATACCTGTGGTCCAGTCATGGGTGAAGTCCCACCAGGTCTCCATTATCCATATGACATCATAATTATTTGTGTTAAGCAGGAGGACAAGTTCCTCCTCTTTAGTTCCCAAGGTCCTGGCATTTCTGTATAGGCAGGAAAGTGTCCCCTTGGGGGCCCTTGCCTTGCCTACCAGTTGTTCCAGGGCTGGGGCAAGGGGGGGGTCCCTAAAATGCCTTGGCCTGCTGGCTTTGCAAGGGTTGCTCAGTGAGCCAGTAGTGGCAGTAGTCCCCCCATCTCCCAGCGGGCTTAGTTTAAAGCCCGGTGGAGCAGGTCAGCCAATCTGGCTGAGAAGAGCCTCCTGTTCTTGAGTTGTGCTTACCTGTACTGATTTATTACTTACCTGTGTTTTACCTGAATTTAGATCCATGGTATAGGATAATAAAGAATTTGTGTATAAGTTGATGTCCATACTATATACCCATATATTATATATAAATGTACATGTATTTATATTTATATTTATCTATTACTAACTTGTGTGTATTAATAAATTTGTATATAGTTAAGTTTCAGACTGTCCTGGCCTGACTCTGTAGGGATGGAGGAAAACTGTGTGCAGCTTTCAGTTTCACCCACAGCACTCTTGCCAGCTAACAATCCTTTCCATTGGAGAAGGGAGTACATACTTGAGTACACCCGTGCTACACTTCTATGTATGTGAGTTCCATTATTCCCTGTAACTAGGTAAGTGAATGCGCGTCATTCACAGAAAAAATACAATACCATCCGTAGAGAGGGCCCTAGCCAGCAGGTATTCTGCTAGGTAAGACCATCCTAGTCTACTCTCTGGAATCTGAATTTGTATAGATAATTATTTGGTAAAGGACCAATACCTTTACATTTCACATCTCAACTGTGTGTGTTAAATCTCAGTTAACTGTAGAGTCTGTAGAGTCAACCTCATTTGGTGTCTCTGAGCCAATGAACATGTATTTATTCTTACAAGTCCATGCTCCAAATCTGGCCATAGGTATTTAAAAACAGGCCCTGGATTTCCCAGTTGAGTGGGTATGTTTGGGGTGGAAAAGGTATGTCTCATTTTCTGTGAGAAACACCAAGAGGTAATTTAGGATTGAGTTTAGGTGTTTATCTCCTTTGAGGCACAAAGACTTAGGCCCCCACCACCTCTTCTTAAAATTTCCTATTCAGTATATGGAGGTAAAGAGCCTGGGTACCTATTTCAGCAAAGCTGAACATTCCAGTGTGAAGTTGCTTTGTTGGTTTATCTTTACATTCCTGGGATATATGTGTCTGTTGTGCCATTGGAGTTCATTGGCAGTATCAGGATGCAGTAACCCCTCCTCTTCACTCAGTGGAGTAGCAATAGGGAGAGTATAGCCTGCAAATAGGGTGCAGGTGTAAACACTGGCAGTGTAAGCATCATTTTGGAAACTATCAGATCTTAGATGCCTTCGCTACGTAGTGGGTAACACAGTTGGTTTTTAAACCAATTTAGTTAAAGCAGTTTAGACTTCCGGAAAAAAAAAAATCTTATTTTGTTCTAAGAATGATTGATTTATTTTGGTTTAGTGTAAGGTGATTAATAATAAGCAAATAGTGCCCACAGTTAGCCTGGTAGAAAGGCTAACATTTCAATGTTTTTTCTACTTTTGACTATTTAACTGAATGATCTTAAAATCATGTTTAAATAGAACTGGTGCATCTCTTTAAGCTAATTCTCTAAATTACCTAGTTAAAAGTCATAAGACCTGAAATTAATAGCAAAATTTCCATGGATTTCAGCTACGTAGCACTGCCCCCTTGGTGCTCTCATGTAAGTAAAATAGTGTGTCTCTATTTTACCTTCAGCAAATATTGCTCTGGTTCTATTACAGAGTTGGTGATGTGCGAAAATGTACTACCTCTGCTCTGAAAAACCCACTGTTCTTTAAAATAAAGCAGACCTAACCTGCAAAATAATACTCTAATTTTCCCCTTTCATCTGAGTACACTTCATGTTCTGAAAGAAAAGTCTGACGACATGTCTACACAGAGAAATTTGCTGGAATAAACTTTGGTTTAATTATATGGTATAGTTATTCAAACTTCCCCCTGTAAACAAGCCTGCAGTGTCTCTCTCATTGTTCTACTGGAAGTGAGAAAATTTGAGGGTAAGGGAGTATTGTTCAGTCATTACAGATAAGCTAGGTTTTTCCTTGTTTACATGTGCCTGGGGCAGAAGGAACAGGGCATAAAGACATCAGGAAGCAGCACAGAGTATACCTTTTCCATCATAGCTGTGCCAGGATGACTCCCCTTGAGAACACACTATTCCAAAATATTGCCATCTACTGTCCTCACAACATTCTGGCAGTGCTGCCACTGCTTGGTCCACAACTGTTTATTCATCAGAGTTACCCCTGTTTATTTCACAGCTAACTGTCCCTGAAGGTCTGTGAAAGCCACATATATCTTTTGATGATGCTGTGACATAGGAAGTACAGGTCACCACTATAATAAGTCTGCTCAGCCCCCAGCCATGGGTCTACAAGTTTTCAATGGTGGAGCAGGTGGAAAAAGATGTTAGAATCTCAATGGCTGTGAAGGCACGTGAAGGCTGCAATGGAATGAGATCCGCAGTTGTCTTGGTCTCCTTGCCATTGGATCAAAGCCCTGTTCTGTCAAGAGTTATGTGAAAACTGCTGTGCAGCAGCTTCTGCATGATAAAAAGAGTCACGCACAGGTGCCAACTTCACAGAGTTGGTTTTGCCATTAAGAATGAACTCATAAACCAACTCAGTGAGTTCCCTATCGGAATTAATGATTGCCTCATTATTCTCTGTCTTGAACCAGCAGGGAGTCAATATGCCACTGCAAGTGTTCTCAACTCCATTCCACAAAACTGAGTCCAGAGATGATCTCAGAATCCCTTCAACCCTTGATGAATTAAGGAAAGCAGTCAAGCAGGTGAAGAATGAGAGAGCATCTGGAGTGGCTGGAATCCCCACCAAAATATTCCAAGAAAGTGAGAGAGGAGCTCACATCACAGTTTCATGCCCTCATCTTAAGGATCTGGAATGATGAGGAAACCCCAGATGACCTCAGAGATGCCATGATTGTGGCAAGCTTCAATAAAGGAGACAAGTCCAACTATGGAAACTACAGAGGGATTGCCTTGCTGTCCACCACAGGGAATATCATTGCGAGAACCCTCCTGAACTGTCTCTTCCACTTGCTGAAGAGCTCCAACCAGAAGCTCAGTGTTGATTTAGGGTACCAAGAGGCACTAGTGTTGTGATCCTCACAGCTCACCAACTGCAAGAGAAATGCCAGGAACAAAGTAACCCTCTCTAAATGGCCTTCTTTGACTTCTCAAACCCTTTCAACTCTGTCAGCCAAGAAGTGCTGCGGAGGATCCTTCTGAAGTATGGGTACCCACCAAAATTTGTCACCATTCTCTTCCTGCTCCATGATGGCATGCAAGCAGTGGTTTTCAGTAATGGATCTATCACAGATCCCTTTGAGGTTAAAATGGGAGTTATGCAAGATAGCATCATCACTCCAACCTTCTCCTTAATATTCCTTGCCGTGATGCTACATCTGACCACCAAGCTTCCAGCCAGAGTGGAGCTAAACTACCAAATGGTTGGTAAGCTGTTTAACCTCAGCTGACTCCAAGCCCAAACCAAGACCACCCCGAACTCAGTCACGGAGCTCCAGTATGCTAATGATACTGTAGTGTGCGTTTACTCAAAAGTAGACTTTCAGGCAATCATCAACATCTCTACCGAGGCATACAAGAAAATGGGACTAACGTTTAATGTTCAGAAGACTAAGGTCCTCCACCAACAAGTTCCTAATGAGTAGGGCTGTGTGAAACGGCGCCATTCTGTTTCGACTTGCGTTTTGATGGAACAGCATTTTGTCTTGAATTTAATTTCGATTCGAAATTGCTGTTCCATTTCATTTCATCGAAACAGCAAAACTGTTTCACCCATAGGTTACAATGGGGAAGCTCAAGACAGCCTAAAACTTTGTCATTTCTAGCCTGATTTGGATGAAACATGCAGAAATGGTAGCCCCTTCTGAGGGCATGAAGCCTGCCAAGTTTTAGAGAGATAAGTGCAGGGGTTTTAGGGAAACAGCACCTCAGAATCTTGAAAGCAACACATACAGATGACATGAGTTTTAAGCCACAGCAGGGTCAAAACTGCAGGCATGCTAGCCCCTGTGGAGGCCACAAAGCCTGCCAAGTTTCCAGGAGATAGGTGCAGGGGTTTGGGGAAAACTGCACCTCAAGCTGCGGACAAGCAAAACTCGTGACATGGGTGACAATGTGTGTGTTAAGGTGCAGCAGGGTGAAAACTGCAGGCATGTTACCCCCTGCTGAGGCCACAAAGCCTGCCAGCTTTCAAGGAGATGGGTGCAGGGGCTTCTGGGTTCTGGGGCCTGCACCTCTAGCTGCTGACAGGCAAAACTCATGACACTGGGTGACACTGTGTGTGTGTGTTAAGGTGCGCCCTCACTCAACTGGCACCAAGGCAGAAAGCAGGGCAGTTCAAACAATACTGCCTTTTATGCAGTTTTTCCATCCCTCCCCCAGAGCACTGGGATTGGAAAGGACCTCAGGAAAGAATGACAGTCACTGGACAGCTACACTGTCAATAATGAGAGCACTCCTTCCCCCTCCCTCTCCTTACTTTAGTTTCTGTTTCCCTGCAGGAAAACCCAGCTTGAGCTTCAAAACTTGAAATGTTTAGAAACTTTTGAAACATTTCAACTTACCTTGTTTAGTTTTGAGGCTGTTTTGAAGCTCTCTGTTTCATTTCAATTTTGCTGTTTTGAGCTTGAAACGAGTCAAAACAGCATTGAAACAAAGCTGAAAGCAACATTTTGCACAGCCCTAATGAATAGTCCCCAGCTGTGGTAATCCAGATCCACAGTGAGACTCTGGAGAACACTGATGTCAGTTTGTGGGAGACTATTGCCCAGGACTGCCCCAAATGGAGAAAGAGTCTGCTGCACTGATCTCAGTACTTTGAAACCTCAGGACAACAGGATTTGGATAAGCAGGAGCAAGAAAAATAGTGTGTCACAGATGAAATCAAGAACCCAGCACCACCCACCCACACAGAAACACATCTGAGATGCAGTAGAGTCTGCTGATCCCAGATAGGCCTCACCAACCATTTTCGGACACAGATAATACAATTGTGAAAGACAATCATCCTAAACTGTGAGGGATTGTCGAAAAGATTCCGAAATATATTTTTATTCAAAATGGCCCTTGTTAAAGACAAACATTTCATTTCCCACACCCCACCATAAATGTGTGTGTGTGTGCGTGTGTGTGTGTGTGTGTATAAAGGCTTAGAGTGTATTGTATATGTACATATGTGCGTGTGCGCATGTGTATTTTCCCTTGGGTTAAGCTTAAAGCTAAAACTGGATAAAAATTTGATTCCTTTAAAAAAAAAGAGAGACAAAATATGTTTTCACAATTTTGACAGTGTTTATCCAATTTTTTACCTTTCATTTGAGAGAAGTTGGTGAGTACTCAAAATTCCTATATAATTTGATAGTTTCCTCTATTCATCAACTGTTATCATGCTGTCATTGATCTAACAGCAACATATTGGCTAAGCCTATGCATTTATTTCAGTTCTAAGCATCTGACTTGCTGCCATTTAAGTCCTTTGTTTCAGTAGTGGACTATATTCCTACTACCCCCAGGAATCCCCCCTCCCCTCCACCATATCTGTCAGGTTTTTTGGAAATAGTTCCCCCCACCAAAGGTGTAGAGCAGGATGTATTAAGCAGTAACCAAAGTTTATGGTAAAATCCATACAACAAAATGTCTGTATCATACACCAATGGCCAACTGAATAGTCTGCCCTTTTCCACCCTCCTTCCCTTTTTCTCCTTCACAGGAACATAGGTCTGAAAAGGGCCTTCCAGGCCAGAAAATCTAGCTCCTTACTCTTTTAGTCTGCTGGAGGTCTTTGAGGGTGTTAACAAGTACATAGACAAGAGGGATCCAGTTGACATAATATATTTGGATTTTCAAGAAGTTTTCAACACTGTCGCTCACCAAAGGCTTAGAAAAAGCTGTCTCACCATGGTATTGGAGGGAACGTCCTTTTGTGGACTGAAAGCCTGTTAAAAAATAGGAAGCAAAGGGTAGAGCTAAATGGTCACTTTTCAGGATGGATGGAGGTTAAAAGTGGGGTACTTCAGGGATCTGTGCTGGACCCAGTATTGTCCAACCTTTTTATAAGCTAGAACTGGGGTGCACAGTGAAATCTCTAAATTTTGCTGATGATACTAATTTATTCTTGGTAGTCAAATCCCAAGCTGATGTAGAAGAACTGCAGAAAGATCTCACCAAGTTAAGTGAGTGGGGGGAAATATGGCAGATGAACAAGTGCAAGGTAATGCACTTGAGAAAAAATAACCTCAATTATGTGTGTACGTAGGGCTGGATTCTGAAGTATCTGTTATGACTCAGGAAAGAGACTCTAGAGTCATTGTAAACAGTCCTCTATAAATATCAGCTCATTGTGCACTGGCAACCAAAAAGCCAATAGAAAGTTGGGCATCATTAAAAAAGTAACTAAAAACAAAACAGAAAACATCATAATGCCACTGTATGAATCCAGGGTGCACCCACATCTTGAGTTCTGTTTGCAATTCTGGTCTCTGAATCTCAAAAAGGATGTACTAAAATTAGAAAAGGTGCTAAGAAGGGCAAGCAAAATGGTCAGGGGTACAGAGCAGTCCCTGTACCAGGAGAGAGTTAGAAAGGCTAGGACTCTTCAGTTTGGAAAGAAGAAAGCTGAGGGAGGATATGATAGAGGTCTACAAAATCATGCAGGGTTTCCTCAAAGTGAATAGGGAACTGTGATTCACCAGGTCCCAGAATATTAGAACTAGGGGTCATTCACTAAAATTAGTAGGAAACAGGTTTAAAACTAAGGAGAAGGGATTTTTTATGCATCTTGTAGTTAACTTGCAAAATTCGTTACCGTGAGAGCTTATAGAGGCAGATAGTATATCCAGGTTCAAAAAGGGACTAGACAAATTCATGGACAATAGATCCATTAATAGCTATTAAACTGAATAGTCAGAGATTAATCTCTTGGCATCTCTAAACTAACAAAAGTGAATGCCAGGGAAAGTAGTGGACAGGGAATAGATCACACTAAAGCAGTTAGAGCTCCCCTAAAGCAGCTGTTCTCAGCCTTTTCAGATTCAAGTCATTCTTTAGGAAATGCCAGCTCTTATTTTTCACTTATTTTTATGTCCACTGAGCTCCACATCTTCTGGTCAGGTGTTCCTCTGCCTGGCTGCATATGTGCCCTCTGTTTTCCTAGCTGCACTGCCATTGTTTCCCTCCTACTACCTGATAGGACCATGTGAAGCTTCGGCAGCTGACTTGGTTCAGAGGAGATGTGGCCCTATTTGGTGACCAAATCTCCAAATCCAAATCGAATCAGGAGACCTATTAAAAGGATGTTTCTTAAGCCTCCAAATCGAATCAATTCATAAGCCTCCAAATCGATTTAGAAAAGATTCCAAAAATTTGGAGATTCTGAAAGCAGACATGCAGGAAACAGAAACTGAGAAGAGGGTGGGGGAGGAGGGGAGGAAGAATGCTCTAATATTGACATCTGTTGCTGGCCAGTGACTGTGATCTTTACCTAAGTTCTCTTCCAATCACCGTGCTGTGGGGGAGGGACATAGAACAACATATAAGGCTGTGTGTGAAGTGATCTATACCTTTTGAGAGCTGTCTCTCTTGGACCAGCAGTATCTGAAAAGTGCTGGCTTGCTATCTAGTCTCGTGGTAGCTAGCTAGTCTCTCTTCTTCTGTGTTTTCCCTGACAGTGTGTCATCACTGTGCACTGCAGGAAAGCACAACATATATTACAGACACATACACATTTTGCAGCACACCAAACATTATGAAGCATCCTGGAAAGGCAGGTGCCAGGTCTTCTGTCAGGGGAGGGAGAGGGGGCAGAGGGACAGCTGCAAGTCCCCCCCGCCCCCAAACATAGATGCACCCTCTTTCCTGGCAGCGATGAGCCTTCTGCTACTAGTGGGAGCAGTGTCTGCACCTGCACCACCTCCACTAACACCAGCAATAACCACCAGCACCAGCATGACAATCTCCACCCCAATTTCAGTTCCCAGTGTGAGCCTTCCAGTGCTAGAGGAGCAGCTAGATCTGGAAGCAGTAGAGCTGAGCGCCATGGCTAAGGAAATTCTGGGGAAGGAGGGGGAATCTGAGTTTGTGCTTCACACCCTTCAGAGTTCTCCTAGAGTCAGCTCTCTTCTGGAAGGCACTTCAAAGGAGGTTGTGGGGGCAGGTGGCTCAGCTCCTCCTGTTGTTATGCCTCTGCCTGGTGAGGAGGGGTATAAGACAGGATTCCCCACCCGCAACCCAGAAGCAAGTGGGTGGTGTAGTGTGGGATCATTTTGGGTTGGCAGATGATCCCAGGTATGCTACCTGCCAGCACGACCTAAAGCAGATCAGCCAGTGCAAAGGTAAGAAACACTTCACCACCACAGCGATTCTGCTGCATCTCAGGAGGCAGCTCCTCCTTGCAAACTGGACATCTATTAAAGACAAGAACACCCAATTACCAGTGGGGGCACATTTCTCACAAGAAAACCACTCTCTCCCCAGTCTCTCAGTCCTGATCCTCAAAGGGAATTTACAAAACACCTTTTCTAGACAAGCCTACAAACTTCACTCCATAAATCTACTGGATATAAAACTCATGAACTCAATATAGACATTGGATTTATGACACACTATAACCTGTCTGGCACCTGACTCCCCAGGTACCGCTCCACTTTTTACCTGGCTGCTACATCCCCCTTCTCTCCCCCTCCCCTCCAGCCTATCTCTCACTCCCTGATGCTTCAATTTACATTTTGACTGACTGGATTTCTTGCCTGCAGCCCAGCCTCTGGGTTCTTTACTATTCATTCCATCCAGGAGAAGCACACACACCAACTGCAGATGCTTCCTCAGGCTGACACAGGGTTTTTAAACCCAAAAGCTTGCTAAGATATATTTCTCCAACTATTCAGTTGGTCTAATAAAAGATATCAGATTGACCCAAAGAACCTTGTCTACCTGTGTCCTTAGACCAACACAGCTATGACCTACACCCCTTAACACACACAAGCCGTATGAGTTTTGCTTTCAAGAATTTGAGGTGCACTTCACACAGAACCCCTGCACCTATTTCCTTGAAACTTGGCAGGCGTCATGTCCTCAGAGCGGACTACCACCCCTGCTGTTTTTACTCAAATTGACAAAAAAATGACAACGTTATAGATATTTTAGTGATTCCCCATTCTACTCTATGGCCGAACCTTCGAACCGGCACTGAATCTAATTTGGCCAAATTGAATCAGGACAGTGACTTGAATCACTGAATCAAATCACTGTCCCTCTGAGTTGGTTGAATCTGAATTGAATACTTGCCACTACACACAAGCATACTACTTGGAGCCCTGGCCTATTGGCTTATTGCCTCACAGCTGGCTCTTGAGTAGTTATGTGCAGACCTATAGCTCCCTGGCTGCCTACTGTCCTGTAGCTAGTCCTTACTCACCTGCCTGCATTTTCCTGTGGACCCTCCTGCTCCATTTGTCCTCTGCCTCTGGTTCCCTGTTATACACCGCACAGCACTCTTGAAAGGGTCTTAATGTACCTCAGCCCTCTGGTTAAGAATCACTGCTCTAAAGCAAGGATTGATGACCTATAGCCCATGGGCCAGATCCAACCCAGGGAGACATTTTACCTGGCATGTAGTCAGGGGGCTTTGGCAATATTTGATAGTAGGGGGCTTCAGCAGTTTTCACTTTTCATGCCACTGTGAGGAAAAGTCAGGGCTGGACTCAATCTCCTGAGGTCCCTTCTAGCCCTACTGTCTATGAAATGTATCAAAAAAGTACCAGCTGCAGGCACTCTCTCCCTGCTACTACAGAGACAAGTGGTGGCGGTGGCTGGGTCCTAGCACCTGCCCATCCCCCTGCCTCTAACTCAGAACTGAAGCAATTTGACTCAAACCCTTAAAAGGTTGCTCACCACTGCTATAAAGTATCCACTTCTGCCACAGTTGGATACAGTATAGTGTGAATGGACCACCAATGGACCATTGATCTGACCCAGTATGACAAAATGTAGCAACAGATGGGACTTTGTTTTTCCTTTCTTTTTTTGCCTCCCATGAAGAAAGGTATCAACTAGGGAAGAGAACTTCTATTGAACTGTGCACATTTTCATAAATAAACAGTATAATGGGCAATAGGAACCAAATAACGCCTTATAAAGATACTGAAAATATTTCAGTCTTTGCCTGTATATTTATTTTGTTTGAATAGGAGAATATTCTGCTAATTAGATGCTTATCTTATGCTCTTCTTATCCTTATAGAAGCATAGAATCCTAGAACTGGAAGGGACCTGTAAGATCATTAGGTCCAGTTGCCTGCTGTGGGCAGGAAGTTATTGGGCTCAAACGAGCTCCACAAGGTGCCTGTCCAGCTTCATCTTGAACACCTCCAAGGAGGGTGACTGCAACACCTCTGTTGGGAGTGTATTCTATATTCTGGTGACCCTAACAGAGAAAAAGGGTTTTTTTTTTCCTCATCTCAGGCCTGAATTTACTCTCTATCACAGGGATGGCCAAAATATTGCCTTTGGGCTGTATCCAGCCCACCAGGCCATACTATTCAGCCTGTGGAGCCCCCAAAAATTTTAGTAAACTAATATTTATTTGCCTCTGGCTCTCTGTCAAAGCTAACTGGAGCCAGGGGCAATAGGACCCAGAGGGAGCCCTCAGCAGCTTTGCAGGCTTGAGCTGCCCAACCCCACCCACCCCCAGCCAGCTCCCTGCTTTCCTGCCCCTGCCCTGCTCCAGCATCACGTGGCGGTGGCTCCCGGGCTGTGGCTCCCTGGGCCATGGAGCACAGGATCTTGCTGATAGGGGGAGGGGATGTGAGTGTGTGCATGCGCACATTCCGCAGGCACAGGGGCAGAGTGTGTGCGAGGGGAGGTGTGGGTGCATGTGTATGGCGGGGTATGTGTGTGGGACTCACCCGATGAACACACACACACCCCACCATACACATGCACCCACACCTCCCCTTGCGCCACCATACACAAACCCCAGCCACCCTTCCCCATACTCACCCACACCCCACATATCTACACACGTACCCACATGCTTCCTCAGCCCACACACCCGCAGCCCCTACAAAACTATACCCACCCCCAACAATATACAAGAGTAAGACTTCATTTTAAGCTATTGTGCAGTCACCTCTGTGTACACTACACAAACGCATGTAAATATGGACAAACATATTTTTTGAAATCAAATTAATGAATGTTGTAGATGTTCAATTTTTAGAATATAATTTGGTATTTTTCTGGTTCTGAGATGGCAAAACCCCTTGCTGAAAGGAGTACTTCCAGGGGGCAAGGGGAGGGCGTTCTTGTGGCAACGGTCAGGGGTTAGAGGGTGAGACTTCCAGTCACAAGATGGGGACTAGGAGACGAGGCATCCATGAATGGGCAGGGTCTACCCATGCAGCCCTGAACAGCTTGCCAAAACTCGGTGTGCAGCCCTGTGCCCAAAATAATTGCCCATCCCTACTCTGTGAGCTTCTGCCCATTGATCCTTGTCCTCCCTTGAGGTGCCTTCCTGAAGAGTTGCTGCCTTAAATTTTGATTCTCACCTCTGACATATTTGTATGACAATTAAATTTGGCTACATCCTAGACAAGGCAATAAAAAAAAAAACCAGACTGCATATTACATCACGGTTTCCTACCATACAAATCCAGAAAAAGAATAAAGAAGTTTCCACTTGCTTTAAAGCTTAGATTTAAACTGCGCCCCCTCCCTCCCCAAAAGTAACTTGTGCTAATTTATTCTATAGACTAGTAAAACTCAGTTGTTCTTGAATTTTTCCTGTGGGTAACCAGAGCTTAGGTTTACTTCAGGTAGAATTAGTAGGCTGTTATACAGAGTTTTGTAGAGGTTGTCCATTTATAATTCTTCAGTTTGTAAAACACACCAGTGAAACCCCATTTCACACTCTGTGCGGGCCCCTAACTCTAAAGGGGTGTCATTTATTATACATAATGGTCTAAAGCCATAGACCACCAAACAAAAGTGCCTTTGCCACTCTTCCAGCAACAGATTTGATCAAATTGATTGCAGGAATATAGGCCATTGTTTTAATTCATTGTACACAAAATAGGAAGCCTGTTCTTTAAGAGTATTAATTTATTTACAGGCCTAGTAAGAAAAGTTTGAAGTTGTCTAAAATACGGCAGTTTGCAGATGAGTGCCCAAAGTTTGATTCTAATTAAATTTCAAGGATTTTGTTATTTTGCAGTAGGAAAAAAATAATCACTTGGCAATAATACTTTTCAAGTTAGTTTAAATTGCAGTTGTTCTTTTGAGTAATTGTTGTAAAGTTAAGAACCAGAGAGACTTTATTTAGCCATGTCAGTCGCAAGTCCAGCAGAAGGCAGGGTAGATTGGCACTTTACAGACTAATTGAAGTGTGTGTGTGTGTGTGTGTGTGTGTGTGTGTGTGTGTGTGTGTGTGTGGAGAAGGGCAGTACTAGAAGAAGCAAACAAGCAGAGAACCCAGAAGAGCAAAACTAATGGAAAAAAAGTCCACAGTCCCTGATTAAATCATACTTAACACAATCCCGTCTGTGGATGATTTCCACTGTTTCCCATTCAAATCGGTTTTTAATGGTTAATGTCTAATAAAACTACCCTGGGGTCAGCAGTGTCTAGGGAGGTTAAGTGTTCTGCCAGAGGCCTTTGAATGGGAACAGGAATTTCCTTATTGATAAATGTTTAACTTTTCACTATAAATTATATTTATACTTCGCTTTTAACATAAGATTTGCCACTAGCTCTACCTGTTGTTAAATTTGCTGAATGCTTTCCGTTATAAGACCTTGTAATTTTGTGACCTGCAGCAGTTTGGGTTGAAATTTTACATGACTTGTTTCTGCCTCAGATATTTTAGAAAATTGCACCCAAAATGGTTAAGCTCATTTTGAAAAAGAGGCAGGGAAATTGGGCTGAGTTTTATAAGTCTTTTAAAGACTAATTAACATATTATCAGGAAAGATTAATATGATTTCAGCAGCTAAAATCTCCACGGGTTTTGACCTCACTGAAGATACCTAAGATTTTCATAGCTCTAGATGTTGACCTGACTCTGTATACCCCATCTCCACAGTGCTGTTGAGCATGTTCTAGCCCAGGACTATGGGGACAAAACTAGAGGTTTCAATATAATGGGTTCTCTGGGCCAGTGTGGAGGCTGACCTGAAACTGAGAGTAAGAATCTTGTTGCCCTTGGGGTCTCAGTGCTTCCCATGTTGGGCCTTGGCAAAGTGGAGGAGGAAGCTGTCCAGTTTAAATGCAGAGGAAGCAAAAGTCAGGTGAAGAGGGACGAATGAAATTAAAAATTGTAGGCAGGAAAGGTAGTGAGAGAAACTGGCTGAGCAGGGAGACTGGAACTTGAAAATGAAAGGGAGGAGGCTGTGACTAGAACCAGGATAAGTGGGAGACTGGAACTGAGAACCCAGTGATGGAAAAACACTATTTTATGGGGCAGAAATCTTTGTGGTAGATCTAAAGGTTGCAGCCTTGCCAACGTCCTCCGTAGCTGTCAGTGGCCGTGTTTACACGAGATGGTGACTGCACAGTTGTTACTGCATGCTCATTTAGTACTTGTATAAACTTCGCAGTAGCATCACCAAATGGCTTTTAGGTGATGCTGACTGTAGCAGCTCCTTCTACGTGATGCTATTGCGCAGTAGTAACAAGCTACTCTGTGGTCAGCGTCTTGTGTAGGTGCTACATGATGGATTTTGCCTCCAGTTTGTTTATTTTAAAACCTAGGAAATTGCACCAAGAAGATCAAAAGATGATGACTTGCAAAGTCAAACACTCAAAACTTAGGAAATGACAGATTTAAGATCTCCTATTTGGTCCCTTGTGTGAAGGCATTATGACACATTAATTCTAATTATGATACTATTAATTCAGGCATCTCCTACCTTTTGAGTGTTTGACTTTGTATTTTTAATAATGTCATAATGTGTTGTGTGTGTGTGATAGGAATAGAAAATGAACTATTTTCCCATCCTCATCAAGGTCAAGGTTGAGACACATGGCAGGGCAGCATGGGAAATTCGTTAGTGTTGTTCTCTGGGCTTTTCCTAGTCATGCACCTATTCTAAATCCTAAAATTAGGATACACATACATGCGCGCGCGCGCGCACACACACACACACACACACACACACACACACACGTACACGCTAAATTGTTTATACATAAACCTAATGAATATTACACTATGTTTCAGGTTCACAAAACAACAAAATTATTAGGGGAAAGTAGTATTATTAAGGTTCCCACCATACTCAATACCTTTCACTCTGGTAGTTTCAATTTAAGCACACTACCTTCACTTTGTGCTCCTACTGCATATTATTGCAAGGAAAAAGATAAGATAAGCTGACAAAACAGTCATCAGAGATTCAATGAAATCAGGATAAGTTCTACATGATGAGAGGAGCTATTAATATTTTAGTGGCTGTCTTCCCTACAGGCACCAGAGAATTACATCACTATGTATATGGTATAAATTGTCAGTGATCAATAGATTTAATGTACTGAGGGTCCAGGGAAGGATTTTTCAACATCTTGGTTACTGAACAACTAGATTTGATTATGGAAATAAAATAAAGTGTCTATAAAATAAATAATTGAAAACAGATTTTAAGTACAGATCATACAGAAACACCAGACTCCTGCATCAAATACCGCAGTTGGTTTTATTTAAGCATGTTGTTTTATTTAGCAGAATAAAACAGTTTGTTACTTTAACTAAAACCGTTGTGCATGGTTTGAGAACACCAAAATGATGATGTGTAAGTGTTAAAGTGGCACTTTAAATTATGTGACCTCATTTTATTTCTGAAAAGTCAAAATGTAGAAAGCTGAAGTCACATGCATTTGATAATTCCAAGCAACTCTTGATAAATAATACATGCTCTTTTTCCTTCACTGAGAACTCTCTCTGACTGCTCCAAAATCCTTTCAATGCAGGGCCCAGCCTCCTATCCCAGAGTGCACTTCAGCTCAATTCCAAACCTGAAGGGTCTTTCCAGTATTCAGCCAGCTACCATAGCAACCAGACCCTTGCCCTGGGTGAAACAGCGGCATCACAGCTCCCTGCCCGCAGCAGTCAAGCCCGAGCTGCCATTCAGAGCTACAGCCAGGTATGTTTGAGAAGTAGCCCAGTTCATTTACACAACACATTGCTGAAAGATACTTTGGGAATGTAAATTTATTGTATGTTTTAGTGACTTAATGAATCCTAGTAAACACTTTTTTTTCTCGTTCTTTTGGACATTACAATTTCTGTAGCAGAATTTAGCCAGCACCTTGGCTTGTAAATCTGAAACTGCTGTGCCTTTCAGAGTAATAAAATAATGCTGATTTAAAGAAGATATTACAGGCCATTTTTATTTACCTGCTTAAATATAGATTTTGGCAATTAACTTTTAGCATCTTACATAATGACTCCTAAGCATTAATGAGTAACTATTATTTGTTTACTGTAGTGACCAAGAGTCCTAGTTACAGGTCAGAACCACATTGTGTCATTATACCTGTTCTTTTGTATCTTTTGCGCCTTCTTTGAATATTGGTGAACTAACACCCAGTTCTGGACAAATGGTTAGTAAAATAGCATTTGTTAAAGCTAAATTGTAGCCTTGCTACAACCTCAATGATATCAGTACCTGTTACTTGGGAAAGCTGTTAGTGGAAAGGAGCCCAAACTAAAGTTGGATGATGTACACAATCAAAAGTTTGAAAGTGATGCACAATTCAATGGAGAGAAAATGTATAGCCAAGCACAGAAGTGTGATTTCATGCATTCAGATCATCAAAGGGCTTGATCAGGTTTACTCTTCCTTAGTCAAATATATTACCTATTACGAAATACAAAACACATTTTTCAGGTAAATCATGCATATATTTCAAAAGATTTGGAGGCTTGGTTCAGACAGGGATGCATAAGCCTCATTGCTCACTAATATTCTTTGCAAATCAAATTTCATGACAGCTTTCCTGATTTTATCCAAAAGTTCTTGGCTCTGTCAGTCCTCCTCTTTTTTCCATGACACACCACATCTCTCTGAGAAACTCTTGTCTTCAGTTTAGACAAAAGCTTCTAGAAATATTTATGGTTCTGTATATCCTGATTTGTCCCTGGCCCAGATAGCACAAAACAGGAAAAACAAATTTTAACAATGGGTTTTAGTTCCATTTCAGTTTTATTAGACAATCCAGGTTATTTCTGAACTTAACTAAATTGATTCAGCCTGTCCTACTTCCCAGGCCTTGCACTCTATCACAGGTGTCCAAGAAATAGCAGAGAAACTCCTGCAATGGTAGTGAGGCAACCAACATCCAGATATTTGATATGTACTGCAGATTAGTCTCTACTCGATAGTAATTTGATCCACCAGTATTCTTGTGAATGGGTACTGAAGGACTTGGTTGTATAAAACATCAGACTCATTCCAGCTTCTTTTTGTGTCTAGCCTTTTAGACAACGGTTTTCCCAAACAAATTTTAGGCAGGATTAAATTAAGTTTTTCTGGCTAAAGCCATGGTAGGATATTGTTATGTGACAACACTGCGCACGTAAGACAGGAATAGTGTTGCGACTTGCAAAGCTTTACGAAGTGTAGAGGGAGCTAGGAAGGTGTTATACAGTCACTGCACAGTTGTGGAATATAGGTAGACATACCAGTCATTTCATTCAGTGATGTGACTTGAAAAGCCTCCTGCTCTCAAGTCTGCAAGATAAAAGAAAGCACTGTCAACTAAAATATTTGCTATATTTTTAGACATTACTTCTTTCTTGCACTCAAGGTTAAAATTCATTCTGTAGAACTGTAGAGGAATTAAAACATACTGGCATGTCTGTGCGAGACACTTACCACACAGTAGCCTAATAATTATGGTATTGATAATTACTGCACAGTAGCCTAATATATTATGGTATTGATAAATAACTGTAGTTACTGTGCATTTAGTTAGTACTTCATTAAGTAACTACACTAAATGTACAGTAACTACTGTGCATTAATGAACATGTAGATGCACCCACAGATGCTTAATGGCTCTCTTAAATGTTTTAGTGGGAATATCCCTGCTCTCCTGCTGGACTGCAGCAGAAGGACAGCCCCCAAAAGGCCAGTTGCAGTTTGGTAGATATTTTCAAGACCTTTGCTTTGTCGGGGAAGAGGTGAATGGGGTGTCACGGCATGAGAGAAATAAGGAAACACTCACAAGAGCCTTTCAATTTAGAAGAATGCTCATTATTTGTATTTCTACAATTATATGTTATTGTATTTCCCTGGCAGAAAAGGAAGGTCCAGATTAAACCCACTGGATAAATGGAAAGCTCTAAATATATATACTTCTAGTTTATACATTTACAGGAAACAGCCCTAGTTTTGTTTTGAAGAAATTGAATATATATCATCCAGTATAAAACAGTCACACAGGTCACAGCCAGACAAGTGCAGACGTTTGCACCATGCACCGCACCTACTTGTTCCTGGGGATGTGCACACTGTGGTACACGGCAAGTTACCCCAAGGAAGGTAGAGGAGTCCAGGAGCAGCCCTGTGCTGGTCCAAGCACCCTTACCTGGAGTCCTGGGGGCCTTCTGGGGTTCCCAGCAGCAGTGATCCCACAGGGCAGAGCCTGGCTTGCAGCCCCAGTGTGGCTCTGGACAGTCCAGCTCCACTTTTCAGTGGCACACACTGCCCGTGCATGCACTGCTCCATTTTTTTTCCCATGGATTTGTTTGCCCACTAGATATCCAGGGGTCAAAAAAACCTACAGGGAAATAAAAACCAGAGCAGCACGTGCAGAGGCAGCACACCCTTGCAGCCTGGAAAACACCTGACCATGTGATATATGGTGCTGCAGACATATTCATGGTGCCACATACTGCATGGCCGCGCTCATCTGGACATGCCAACAGAGTGCATCATCGTAGACTAAATGAAGAGAGTAGATAGGTAAATGATAATTATGGTATTGATAAATAAGTAAAAATGGCAAGAAAAACAAGCTTCCTCTTTCTATTACCTCAGGCTATATACTATATGTATATATGCCTCTGGATTTTATATGTTGAAAGATATTGTCTGTAACCAGTTCATATGCTTTTCTTGGTATAAATTGAAAAAAATTGAAAAATATTGAAAAAGAATAAGACTATATAAAGCCTATTATGCTGTGTCATCCCTCTAAGGGCATCAAGCAACAGTGAAAAAGCAAATAAAAAGATATTTTAAAACTTTCAATGTGCCCCCCTGCCACAGGCAGGAATGAATGCTGAGTTCACAAGACCCCAGACAGGTGATCGTCCAACCTCCTCTTGAATTTGCCCAAGGTAGGAGCAAGTACCACTTCCCTGGGAAGTTGGTTCCAGATTTTGGCCACCCTAACTGTAAAATATTGCCTTCTGATCTCTAACCTAAACCTCTTCTCCATCAGCTTATTACCATTGTTTCTTCTCACCCCAGGTGGTGCTGGGGACAAAAGGGCTCTACCTATTTGCTGTTGATCTCCCCTGATGAGTTTGTAGGCAGCCACCAGGTCTCCCCTCAGCCTCCTCTTGCTGAGGCTGAACAGGTTCAGGTCCCTCAGTCTCTCCTCGTAGGGCCTGTCCTGCTGCCCTCTCACCAAGCGGGTGGCCCTCCTCTGAACCCTCTCCAGGCTGGCCACATCCCTTTTGAAGTGCGGTGCCCAGTACTGGATGCAGTACTCCAACTCTGGCCTAACCAAAGTTGCATAGAGGGGGGAGTATCACCTCTCTGGACCAGCTTGAGATGCACCTTTGGATGCATGACAAGGTATGGCTGGCCTTGCTGGCTGCGGTCTGGCATTGGCGGCTCATGTTCATCTTGGAGTCAATAATGACTCCAAAATCCCTTTCCACCCCTGTGCTTTTAAGAAGGGGACTCCCCAGCCTGTATGTATGCTGTGGATTCCTTCTCCCAAGGTGCAGCACCCTGCATTTATATATGTTGAACCTCACCCTATTCTCATCTGCCCACTTTTGTAGTCTGTCTAAATCTATTTGCAGCCTCTCTCTCCCTTCAAGTGTGTCCACCTCGCCCCACATCTTAGTGTAATCAGCAACCTTGGACAGCATGCTTTCCCCCCCCTCGTCCAAGGCGCTCATGGAGATGTTAAACAGTGCGGGTCCGAGGACTAAGCCCTGGGGTACCCCACTGCTCACATCTCGCCAGGCTGAGTACAACTCGTCCAACACTACTCTCTGGGTGCGCCCCATCAGCCAATTTTTTACCCATCCAACTGTGTAGTCATCAATGCCACAGTCACTTAATTTATTGATGAGGATGGGGTGAGAGACAGTGTCAAAGGCCGCCTTAAAGACTAGAAAGACTACGTCCATGGCGACACCATCATCCAAGGATTTAGTTACTTGGTCATAAAAGGCAATCAGGTTGGTCAGGCAGGACCTGCCTTTGGTGAACCCATGCTGATTACCCCTGAGCATGATCTCCCCTGCAGGCCCCCCACAGATGTGCTTCTTGATGATTCTCTCCAAGATCATCCTGAGCACCAAGGTGAGGCTTACAGGCCTATAGTTACTTGGGTCCTCCTTCCTCCCTTTCTTGAAAATTGGGACCACATTAGCTAGTTTCCAATCCC
>NW_005841860.1:2245404-2289453 GCF_000455745.1 Alligator sinensis | reverse complement strand
TGGTAGGTGGGATGTCCTGGTCCCTGTTCAAGAAAACATAGGCAAAGAAACTGTTAAAAATATCAGCTTTCTTGTCTGGCATAGCCACAAGATTACCGTTTGCATCTTGCAGGGGCCCTACTTTCCCTGGTGCCCTCTTCTTGTTCCCAATGTACTTGAAAAAGGACTTTTTGTTGTCCTTAATCCTGGACGCTAGCCTGAGTTCCATCTCTGCCTTGGCCTTCCTAATAGCCCTCCTACACTCCCAGGCCGAGAAGGAGTACTCCTCCTCGGTGATAGCTCCTCCCTTCCACTGGTTGTATGCCCCGCTTTTAGTCCTCAGGCATCCCTGAATGCCCTTGCTGAGCCAAGGGGGTTTCTGAGCACTCTTACCCCACTTGCTTCTCTCAGGGACTGTTATCCTTTGGGCCTGGAGGATCGCCCCCTTAAGGTACAACCATCCCTCATGGACTCCCATCTCCTCTACCTTCTGGGCCCTCAGTGCCTCCCCCACTAGTCTCCTAAGCTCATTGCAGTTGGCCCTTCTGAAGTCAAGGGCTCTAGCCTTGGTGTAATCCCTTGACACCCTGTGTTGGATAGTGAAATCCAGCAGGTGATGATCACTATTGCCCAGGTGGTCAAGGACCTTCAGTCCCCTCACCAGGTCATCCCCCGTGGCCAGGACCAGGTCCAGCAAGGCGTTACCCCTAGTGGGGCTGTACACTTCCTGGATAAGGTGAAGGTCCTGTAATACATCCAGGAACCTACGCAAGTGGTCAGACCTGGCTGTCTGCTCCTTCCAGCAAATGTCTGGGTAGTTTAGGTCACCCTTTATAGGGCCCATTTCTAAAATGCCAAACAAATAACACTCAAAGATGTTTGAAACAAAAATTTGAGGAGGAGAAAAGTCAGGTGAAGTGAGAGAGTGTCCTGGGATGCTGTATGAGGCCAGGAAATCTCATGCTGTAAAATAAAGACTTTTGAATGTTTTGGAGGAGTCAGAAGCTTTCCTGTGTGGGCACAACTTTGCTGTTACTTTTGGTTTTTCAAGATAATCCACAGACATTGTGCCTCATATACATTTCCTCTGATACCTGCATGCAAGAAATGTAACTCTCCTTCACCACCCATGCATCAAGAATGCGTGGGGAAAATATGTAAAAAGTTCTGAGGTCAGCATTAGCTGTGGTCATGGTTATGATTTTTGAAAAGTTGTAAAGAAAATGTAATGCAACTAGTTATCTTTCAAAATTCTATCTGGAAGTGCTAGTTGCTTTGAGAACTTGAAGTACTTCATTGCAGATCATAGAGTATTGACTGTATTTTGGGTTTTTTTTAAACATTAAGCTTAAATTCTGGAAGTGTTTAGAAGATAACAGATCTTGAAGCAGAAGCTGTCCCATTGTCTGCATATTATTCCAGTTTCCCTGTTCAACAGGTTCCCCAAACTGCATTGTTTTCACATCTTAGTGCTTCCTATATTTATCACTGATGCTTTATTTTCTTAAAAGTATCTTAGAGTCCAAGATTGCCATGGCTTTTAATTCCTAAAAAGATATTGATGACATTGAACATTATGGGAATTTTGCATAGGAGGACATAAATGCCAAGCACCAATTAGAATAACTTGGGATTGTAAACAACAGAGGCTCAATTAGAATGGGAGCTGTCTTGATTAGGGCTAGTGATTTGTCACAGATCTGATGATATTTAAGGAAAGTCCTATGGTTTACATTTCTGAGTAAGGCTATTTCTACCACTTTCCAATCCTGCTTCCTTTGCTGAGACAACAGCAGGGGGTTTCTCTTGCATGCCTTTCCAAACCATTAATGCCTTGGGATTGAATTGTCTGGCACATGAATGGGTACTTGAAAACCTTAAAAACCATTTAAAAAGTAAAAGACATTAGATTTAAAAGTCAGAGTGATCCAGCAGAATGGTATTTTCCTAAGAGTTTCTTGTCTCCCCCTCCCTTTACCTGTGGCTGAGCCAGGATTTTTTTTTTGTCATTCTACAAAATGATGACCTACCAGTAACTGCATGTATAAGGGAAGCAAATCTCGCAATGGAGTGCCTTGTGCAGGTAAAGCTAAAGACCTTCTCTAGTTTGTTCTTACTTAAAGTATCATTTTCCCTACTTGGATGATCTACATACCAGGTGTTGGCTGCTTGTTTTTCTATTAAACCAATATTAAAAACAGTGACTTCACAATGACCCCTGGCAGGATAACAGAGGTTATTTGAAAGTCCACATGTGAGCACAAGACTTTTCTTTAACTGTACAAAGGTAGCAGACCAAAAATGGCAATATATAGTTTATATGGCATTCAGCAACAAAGAGCAATTCACAAGACTGGTTTGGATGAATGAAAAAATTGATAAAGGATTTTCTTTATGCCAACCTTAAAAGCCCAGAATAGCTGCTGCCACCTTGCTTTCATTTGTTTCTTTAAAACCTAGCATTGGGAAATGGGACAAGGGTAGACTCAAGATCTGTACATGCCAAAATAAAGCTAATCCATTTGAGATATCACTAAAAACTAAACAACTTTAGGAAGAAGAGAAAATCTAGCATGGATTGCTCTTCTTTATCCCTTTTCCTCCCAAAGAAGACAAGCCTAGTATAATAGAGATGCACAGAACTCTAAGTCTGGGTAGCAGAGCTTTACACTTGCTGAGTTCTGAAATGTAGCCTGTGACTTTTCTCCTGTTTCTTATGGCTTCTGGAGAAGGTATAACTCAAGCGTGCAGTATTGGGTCTTGTCTTAGATACCCCTTTACAGGTCCCATTTCTGTTGATTTTATGAGGCAGACATTGTATTGGTTTAAAAACAAGCAGAGTTGATCCACAGGTCTCAGCTGGAATTTTAAAAAGTCTATGGTTATTTGTTCTGTGGAATAAAGGAACCCATTGGATTATTTAAATCTGATATGGGGTGCTGCTCTTCATATTACTGTTCATTTTTGAAAGAGCATGTGTTATATTTGGGAACTGAAGCAATCTGTCATAGGGTTTGTCCTGTCTTACACAGAGAAGTTTCTTCCCAGGTTCAGTTTGTTTAAAATCTTGGATTTAAGGTAAAATTCTGAATCAGTTCACCATAGAATGGGTGAGATAATAGAGCCAGGAAAGGGCTCTGTTTTGTTTGTTCAACATGCACGGGCTGTGGACATCCAACCTTTGGACCAACTGAGTGGCTGTGCCTGCTAAGATTGTGCTTGGCTTGATCTGACTTGTGCTAATGCCTTTCTTTCTGATAATACCTCTGATTTATGCGACTAGGCCTTTCCTTTGTACTTTTGTCTTTAGGGAATCTTCAAACATACTGTACCTGATAGACAATTTAAGGCCCAGTGAATGGTAGTTTTGCCACTGACTTAATTGGAAGCAATGGGAGGTTTGTGATAGCCACATAGACTGCATTTATATATCTCTTGTTATAGACCTCAGTGCAGGCAGATTGAGGCATTTAGCAGGTGGTATCATAATATATGCAGTAATAACTATTTACATGCAGTAGAAATGACTGGCATTGATAAACAGTTGCTCTCAGCTTATCTGTCTTTCTACCCTAAAAGAATGAACCTGGGACCTTATAAATACATTGCGTCTAATGCAGTTTGTTCTGGATGACTGACAAGATGGATATTATCTGTAGACTCCTAGCGTGACATCTGAAATCACACCTTCATTTAATTCCCAAGGAACCAAAGGGATGTTGTAGCGTGATGTGTTTTATCATTATGCAATTCAACCAGGTACCCTTATGAAGGTTTACATCTTGATACTTACAATGTAGAGAATGGAATTTTGTATGAAATATTGATTTAGGGTTCACTGTAGCAGTATAAAGACAAGTATGATTTTTTTTTTCTTGAAATAGAATCAATTCATTATTTTGTTTTCCAGTTGACTACAGTTTGAAAGCACTTTAGATCCATTGGAAAGTTGTGTTTCCTCTGTGCTTCAGGTTTTAGATCTTTTTTTGAAAACCCAAATGATTTTCTATTTGTCTTATGTTCTAGATTTGCATTGTTAAAGTGTGCACCAGTTAACATGTCCCTGCTCTTCATTTTGCTTTCATGTAATTTTGTTGCCTCAGCTTTCTTTGGGACTTCCCTTTGTTAAGCAGTTCTCCCCACAAATGAGTGTTCTTTTATTAACATACATATACTGGTGCTGATATTTTATTAATTTTGGGTTGACTTCATGTGTACTATTTGTAGCTGTTACTCACCTAAAGTTGTCACTGAAAATAAACTTTTGACAAGATTTCCAACAATATGATTTGCACAGTTCTTTGTCCCTTTCAACTACGTTTTGCCTAGCACTAGGACCACCTCTTGATGCTTTTATTTGATCTTTTTTCTCTAAAAGAAAATATCTTAAATTTTGGTCTGAGACTGAAAAATCAGTTTGCATGCATAAATACAGATTTTTATCTGTATGATAGGCACACAACAGGCAAAAATGATAGGCACATACACAGAACATCTAGTGGGTAGACTCCAAATCAGAATATTCAGGAATTTGTGTGGCTATAAAGCTCTGTTGGCTTTGTTGTGCCAATATCACTGTTGACCATTCATTTTTATTTGTCTAAATATGGAACAGAAAATGATCATTTTCACAGTTCTATTAATGTTCTCGCAGAGCATTTTATTGAAAGCAAAAACATAAACTGATGATAGAAAGGAGTCAACATTAAATTATATACAATGAGGCAGAATTTCAAAGAGGCTTTATTTCATGTGCACACAAGAAATCAGGTTATTGTTTGCTAGATTACTTCTTTGTGCATGGAGGAGAGACGCAGGAGATTCCCCCTTCCCCCACTATGTTGCATACATAGCAAAACTAAAGCAAGAGGATACAACAACATATTAACCTAGTCTGAAAAATCCTTTGTAAAAATTTACCAGTTTAGTCACAAAATTACTGTGATAAAGATGATAATGAGAAAAAAGCTATGTTGATTATACTCTTCCCTCCATAAAATTTAATGTTGCTGGGTGAATGAGGGATGAAATATGTAAAGCTGTCCTACCCAATGAAGAAGGGTGAAGGGCACATACCAAATAGATTCTTTTTCCAAACCCATGATATATATTGAAATAGAAGACATTAGTGTATGACGATTTAATGTGATGATTTAGGAGAAAGTGAACCTCATAATACAATTAATATAGAATGGGATTAGTCACAGCTGAGACAGCTCTGCCCTCCTTTCAGTTATTAGCCCCATCAGAGGGTTCAATTGCAGTCTGACCATCCAGAAGTGCTTTCTCCTCACCCAGATCCAGTATCCAGTACTCAGTTTCACAAGGGGCCTAAAGGAACGGATTGCTGTTTGAACTTCCAATTTAACCATTTCACGTCAGTGTTCCACTGCCCCTTCTGCTCCAGAGTAGACCACCCTGCAGTTCTTGAAGTTGCTGACACCAGAACTCGATCCCATTGATGGAGAATTATTAAGAATATGGGTTAGCTTTGATGTTTTACTCCTTGTATTTAGAATAGTAGGCAACCCTGAATTGATTTCAGGAAAACAAATGGTACATGATGTGTTTTGAACATTCCCACGAGATCTTTAGACTAAAAGAAAAACTTTTATCTTAAAAAAATAGTATTAAACTATTCTACCCCTAATTTACCATGCCAAAATTAGAATCCTCTCTTTAATGGCTATTAAATGAACTTCAAAATTCAATAGAATAATTATGTCAAGTCCTTCTTGACCATGCAAGATTTGGAATGACCATGTTTTCTCCTGTCTTGGCAGACTTACATTCAATGAAGAATGATCAGCTCTAACTTAAAATCGTAGGTGAAAGTTATGTTCTTTAATCATTGTAAATTCAGATGTAGTTTGGACTTTCTTATCTGGTAAAGAGATGCCATAGATAGTTGCCTCCTGATCTTTTCAAAACCTTTTCTATCCTGGATGAGGCCATACATTCCTGATTCTTTTAAGTAGTCTTCAGAATAGTATTCCAGGATATTGCCTGTTCATCCAGAATGATACACAGATTTGAGGATCTGTATTTAATTTTGTGGTGTTTTAACTTACTTCAGTTCATAAAATATTATAACTTCAGAATGGTTAACAAAAAAGTGGTGTTTAGTTACATCTCCTTTGACTTCTGTGTAGTTTCTATAGTGAACTGAATTGAGAGTAGCATTTCTGTAAGCTGTCACTAGTTCCAACCAGTACAGAACTTGCACTTTTCGTATATGAAACTAAGTTGATGTTCCAAACTCAAGGTTACTTTAGCTTTCACATCCACCAACTTTTTGAAGCACAATGATGAAAAGTCCCTTGAGCTGTGAGATGCAGATCATAATATTCTTGCATTTTTCATAGGATGAATTTCTAGGGAAAAACACATTAAACTATTTTCTCAACACTATACAAAGTACACTAATTTAAAAGAGTCTCAGATACAAGAAAGAAGTAAAAGTAAGAACTTTCCCCATCAGGTAACTTAAAGAAAATGCAGGTTTTCAGTGACTTACTTTTCAGTGACTTGCCATTTGTGCTTTATTCTGTTATTTCTTTCCATGTACACTGGGCCTTCATCTGTGAGGGAATGTAGTGAAATTAATAGAGTCACGATCTACAGTTTTATACCAGTAATTAATAGGCTTCTTTCAAAGGAACTTATTTAGGAAACAAACAAATGCAAAAATAAATAAAACCCTCTCTTTACAGCCTATTAAAAAGGAAGTACAAGTTCAAAGCAATACATTTTGAGATTCATCAAGAGAAAATATCAAGATTGTTTCACAAGCAAACATACAGATATTTACAGTATTTTAAGGGACTTCTTTTTCCCCTCAATAGATGCTGAACTGAAAGGGGAAGGGAGGGACCCTTGATTATGATGTTTTAAATTGTGTCATTTTCCAGGATTTGGAGCAGTGCTAAAGGTTTCAAATAAATCCTCTGCCTGATCAGAAAAAAGGGTGTATGTGGAAGAAAATGTATCAGAAACAAGAGACTATCTTTCAACAGGAAGCTTTCCTATCTCTCACTCCAGGCTGCTGTTATTAGAGGATTTTAATGTTACCAGATTAACAGCCACAAATGATCTCTTGAGCCTAAGATCCCTGATAAAAATTGGAATGCTGTCTATGTACAGAGATAAGAGTGTTCATTCTATTCTCTGTTATTCCAGAAGGGGCTCAGGCTCATAACTGAAATTTTTAATAGGGAGCATCTGCTGAGGATTTTCTCCCTCTCTCTCTTTTTTTTAATTACTAGACTTAAGGAAAACTTTGTGCTGCACTACATGCTGCTAGGAAGATCTAAGACCTCCTGCACAGAAGTGGCTGACAATGTACTGTTTTCATTCGAATGCAAATTTCTCTCTGGATGCGATTCAAGGAAAGTGCCCACCCCCACTACAGCTCCTCCCCTGCCCTCCTTTTCTTTTGTGCCGTGTAAATAAATAAGAAGCAACTGCCTTTCAGTCTGAAGACACAGCTGCAGGGGGCTCTTAAAAAAGAGAGAGAGAGATAGAGAGATAAACTGAAAGGAAAGGATGTGGAGCTGGGTTTTCACACACTATGAAGGGTGACATTTTCTACTCTTTTTCATGTGATGATAGCTTTGGTTCCTACTGCAGCATTTCTTGGTACTGGAAAGAAAGAATGCTTTGCAACTGGAAGAGTCTGATTTGAAAATTGATTCTTATTTTTATTGACTCTTTTTTTTTTTTTTTTTTTTTAATTTGCTTATTTCAAATAGAAAACTCTGTCTGGCAGCAGCAGCACATTCCGGGGGCTGTCTTCATCTAGTCTCTTCTCACAGGAAAGACATTAGCTGCTTTTCAATGAAGAAAGTTTTTCAATTAAAATGATCCTTTAAAGTGACTTGATTTTACTTTTTTTTTTTAAATGAGCTAACATAAGAAATGTCTCTGCAATGAAAGTTTGAACTGGTCATTTTAGATCTTCAATCTCAATGTTCTGATGGCGTAACTTTGAAATCTTTCATAGTATTTCAGCACAAAAAATTTGTGAATAATAATTTTGATATATAACCAGATACCAACTTGCAAGGTAAAGGGGAATTTTACTGTCTGGAATTTGCTTTGTAAACTGTTCCTTTTTTCTCTTTTCTTCCCCCCTCCCTTCCTTTAAAGGACAAAAATGTTTTAGCAGATTAAAGAATATTAGTAGCTTAATCCTAAAGGCATTTGCTTCAAACCTTATTAAGGTCTGAAAAGGGATATGGGTTTCTTTTTTCTTCCTTTTCTTAAAATCTTTTGTAGCACTGATTTTTTTTTTTTTATAGCAGAGGGGTTAAATTTTGTAAGTCTGGGTTAAAAGTATATTCAACTCCTTTCTTGCTTTTCTTCTTTCTCTGTGTCTCATTTATGATGGCTCTGTTTTCTTACCTCATGACAGGGCACAACTAGTCGAGCAACCCATTTAGCTGGATCTGAACCCTCTCAATCACATGCTGCCTCTCAGTCAAGAGAGTCCTTTGTGCCAAGCCATGGGAGCGCGTTCCATTTGCCTGATTCCCAGCATTCTTCGACACTTTATTACTCCAGCTCCACTCTGCCAGCCCAGAGAGTGAGCTCTCCACTGTCCATGCAGCAGGTGGGCTCTCCAACCAAGCTCCAGCGGGTGGGATCAGCATCGGAGAGCGCTGGATACAGCACCACACAGCGGGTTTCCTCTCCCAAGCAGTCTCCAAGCCGCCTAGCTAAGTCTTACAGCACCAGCTCGCCAATCAATATTGTTGTGTCTTCAGCTGGACTTTCTCCGTCCCCAATTCGTGTGACCTCTCCACCCACCATACAGTCTAATATTTCCTCCTCTCCTATACATCAGCTAAGCTCCACCATTGGCACTTATGCTACTCTGTCTCCTACAAAACGGCTGGTCCATACTTCAGATCAGTACAGCAAGCATTCCCAGGAACTGTATGCCACTGCTACCCTACAGAGACCTGGCTCCCTAGCAGGTAAATCAAGCCAATCTTTCCTCTTTAACGCTTTAAATGCTTTCTAAATGATTGTTATGGGCAGTCTGTTTCAGTGTAATAATGCTTATCAGTAGGATCCATTATTATTTGTACGTGAAGAGGGGAAAAGACTTACTCTGGGCATTTCTGACCTCTTAAAGATAGCATGCTTTAAACGGTTCTGCTACTATCAAGACACCCACGTAGTGTGTATGGCAATGAGATTCCAGGATTGTGTCAGTGGAAACTATTACTGAAAGAATATAAAACATTAAGGGAAGATTAAAGAATTTGGTGGGTCTGGTAGAAAACAACCTTAAGAGACTTGCAGCTTCAGTTAAATCAGTGATAAACTGTACATCAAAAAACCACTCCTCTTTGCTCCTATTGATTCATCTAATCTTTTAGATATTAGGTAAATCTTTTTGTTCGTAAAGTTAAAGAGCTTGTGGTATTAGACACTGAATTCCTGTTTCTTAATCAAAGTACATCTCTCTCCCCTTCCCCCAAAACACAGTTACATTCTTTCTCTACCTTTGTTTCAGCCACAATCCTTACCTAGGGGACAGCACCTCCCTTGAGCTGTGAGATGCTGAGTTTATCTGACAATGTCTGTACTGCTTCCTACAAGAGATTTCAAATATGCCAGATTGTACTGAATTATAGGGTATTGGCTGTGTGGCTCTTATGACTCTTTGGGGAACAAGTTGGAATTGCCAATTTCATTTCTCCATAAGCACAAACTTTGAGCCAGGACCTGGAATTGAAAGGCTAATGTTCCATCTTCTAAATCATCTAACTACTGAACTGAACATCTTTCAATGGTGAATTTTTGTCCTCTCTTGAAATCATTTGAGTTTCATTGCTATAGTAACAGCTGCTGCGCTCATATGTTCTCTTGTCTGACATAAATAGATAAATTTGAAGATAAATAGGGCACATAAAAGAACTTGCTGTATATCAGGCAGGTACCCAAGTGCCCTTTTGAAATTTAAAAGGAAAAAATCCCAAACAGGTGTCAGCATCATAACATGCAACTGTAGCGTTATGCCATCCAAAAATTTAGGGTAAATTAACTGACATGGCTGGTTCCTAGATGATGCCAGTACATGTATCTTCTTTTTTTTCCCCCCTAAAAAATTATTTGGAAAATCTCCTTCAAAACAAATTGAATCAAGTAAATCTGACTAATAGAAGTATCAACATTTAAAGCATTTAATTTCTAGATTTGGTTCATGTAAACGTAGTTATCACAAGGGCTAAATGAATAAGGTGCAAATGGAGAACTCCACAAGTTGACCACTGTGGCTATCAAATACTCTTTTTTTTTCCTTTTGCAAATAATGGAGCACTATGCCCAGCCATGGCATCACCCTTCCTCATGACTCAAGGAAGCATCTCCCCCAAAGGTCTAAAATGTTACCATGTAGAATATTTATTACAAGCATGTTAAAAAAATTCCAATTTTTCATAATTGAGTTTTGTTGTCTGTTATTGAGTGGGAAAACTGGTGTATGCCATTTAACATTAACAGTTCTTTCAGGCTTCTTTCATAGTCCAGCCCATATTCTGTGGGTGTCACTGTAAGGATTCCTCTGACTTTTTTTTACTGTCTGAAACCAATTTGCAGAGTGGTGATCTCTCCTGATCTCAGTTTCTATTCTCTCCTCTTACTCACTTCAGAGTTGGGATTTATGTTATATTGTCCATCCTTGAAAGATAAAGGCATTTTCTTTGGTCCAGTGATGCTGCCCTTTTTATTGGCCAGATAGTTTGCTGCAAAGAGTAATGAGACTTTTCCATTCCTCAGGGCCTGACTAATCCCATTCCCAGTAGTTTCAAAATGAGAGCTACTCATGACCCTCATTCTGATCTCAGAAACAAATTGTATCCCACTGTACTGTTAAGCCACTAGAAAGCATGTGCACACTCACGTGCGTGCTCTCTCTCTCTCTTATTAGGTGTTTGCTTTTTCCTGGCTTCAAAGCGTTAAAATTATAGTAGACTCATTTCTGTATTTTTAGTTTGTTTAAAAAATTAAAAATTGATTTCCTCCCTGATAATCGGTTTTGAAAACAGGCAAAATTTGGACTTCCCATCCTAATAGCAGCAGTCATAGAAAAAGGGGATTGCATCTTTATTATTATTATTTTCTTTGTTTCTTCATGATGCATCAAGACAATCTGAAAAATTTATTTTCCAAAACATGTGTTTCTGCTTATGAGTGGTGGGGTTTTTTACATTTGAAATTCAGGTCTTTTTAGAAGAAGAGGACAACTGTTTGGTCCCTGGAAAACAAGCTAAATGATGGTACTGCAGGAGACAGAAAGTTAAGCAGCGCTTTGCTTTCTTAATATTTATTTTATGCCAGGCACTAATTAATACTCAAAGTAAGGTGGAGTATTAAAGTGAAAGCACAGTTACCTTTGCAATTTTGCTGGTACACCTCTCAATGTACTAAGATGTCCCACAATTTTATCTAGCCAAATCAAATTTGCCATTCCTGTTTTGTTCTTGGTTTTTTAACTGTTCTGCTTCTTTTGGGCTTAGGTTGAGGAACTTTCTGGCTTGCTTTATAAAAGATAGGAAAACATAAACATTAATTTTAAAAATAGTTTGTGGATTATTTTAAAATGCTCAGCAGTGGCTTTTTAATGCTTTGAGTGTTATCCCTCTCATACCTTACGTACTGACAGCAGTCACAGGCTATGGCATCGCCACTAAGAGGAATATTGACACTAGCATGCTTACTTGCAGGTCCTTCTGGGCCTGCGTCTTGGTCTGTCATGTGCTTAGCCTCCCTTCTGGAGCAGTGTTTTCTGGATATTATTGACTCTGGACATATTGTTTGACTGAAGGAATTTGTGTGTTATTGTTAGACCTCAAAATGAGTCCTTACATAAGTTCTTCTCAGCCCTTTTGTGCTGAACAGGTGTTTTGTGGGTTTGATTTTGGAATATACTGTAGTGCTTTTGTTGTGTGTGTTCTTTAACAGGTTGTGATTGTAGCTGACAGTATACCTGCAAAAGGCTTTTTATCCCAAGTTTTCTGTGTATATTATGGCATAGGTGGAAAATTCCCCCTGTTCTCCTCCCTCCCCTCAACAAAAGACCCCTTTCTGTAAGTTGCTGAGCATCTTGAACTTCAGTGATGGTCTTTTGGGAGGTGGACGAACTCCTTATTTCACTCAGTATTTGTAGGAACAGGATCTTGCACTTGAACAGATTTGCAGGTTAAGCGTTGGGGGGTACTGACTCTAAGTGATCATTGTTCATTACAGAAAGGTGTATAGTTCCTTGAAATGTCAGGTGTTGTTTTGCGTAGGCTATTTGCTGGGTGGAAAGAAAACTACTCCATGAGTAGAACTTCATATTATATTCTGAAGAAAGTAGTTAGTAAGCACTTCAGAGCTGTAACAATTAAGTGTTATATTGATCAGAAAATCCAGTGAATTCCTGAGTTACTGTAGCAAGTGTGAATTTGCTGTTGAACCATGCCAGTGCCACATTCATCTCTTAGCAAATAACATTTTGTTATGGATACAGAGAGATGACTATTGCTGTACTTTAAATAAACTTCTGTTTGAGCAAAATCTAAGTGGAACCAATAACTTTATTATGCTTTATTTATAGTGATTGTCTGACTTTTTTTATAGGCATCAAGCATTGCTAGGACATGAGATCCAATCAGTCTGCTGTTTTATACTCTCCTACCTGTCACTTTTTATGTATATTTCCTAGCATATTATGGCCTTTACATAAGTTGATAATGTTAAGCAATTGCTTAAATTCTGTCAAATTCACCAGTCAGTAGATTTAAAGATAAGTATATATGAAAGACTTTACAGGATGGGGCACTGTGTATACTGCTCTAAGACAACTCCATTTCATTCCTTACAGGTTTTATGTTAAGTATTTTTAGATTATGAATTATTTCAACTTCATTTTTTCCTTTGAGTATTTTTCTTCTTTGAGGAATTATGTTATTCCTCCTTATGTGGGTTTTCCATTTTTTGCGTTTGAAATTGAAGAACCATTGGAGAATGAGAGCAGAAATATAAACGCTGCCTTTGAGTACATTTCACTTAACACTTTTGTTGTAATTCACTGTATCTTCATATTTATTGCTAGGCTAGAGAATACCTATCCTTCATCATACAGGTGCAAGTTGTCCAGTTTGCTTGATATGAAGTGCTGCTGCTTCTCTCATATACTTCATTTCCCCCTCTACACATCATTAATGTGCTGGAGCCATACAACTGCTTTATATGAAGTGCTGACTTGGAATCATAGAATCATGAAAAATTAGGTTTAGAAGGGACCTCAGGAGGTCAACTAGTCTAACCGCTGATGAAAGCAGGACCATACCCAACTGTATTATCCCACTGATCCCAGCCAAGATTTTGTCTACCTGGGTCTTAAAAATTTCCAAGGATAGAGATTCCACAGTCTCCCTGAGTAACCTGTTCCAGTTCTTTACTACCTTCCTAGTGAGAGAGTTTTTTTCCTGATATCGAACCTAAACTTCTCTCTCTGCAACTTGAGACCATTGCTCCTTGTCCTGTCATCTGCTGCCACTGAGAACAGTCTAGCTCCATCCTCCTTGAAACCACCTTTCAGGTAGTTGAAGGCTCCTATTAAGGCCGCCTTGGTCTTCTGTTCTCCAGACTAAATAAACCCAGTTCCTTCAGTCTCTCCCTCATGTGCTTCAGCCCCCTCACCATTTTTGTCACCCTCTGCTGGACTGTCTCCAATTTGTCCACATCCTTTCTGTAGCAGTGGGCTCAAAACTGGACACAGTACTCCAGATGTGACCTCACCAGTGCTGAATAGAGGGGAACGATCACTTCTCTCAATCTGCTAGCAGAGCTCCTACTAATGTAGCCCAGTATGCTGTTAGCCTTCTTTGCAACAAGGGCACATTTTTGGCTCATATTCAACTTGTTGTCCACTGTAAACCCCAGATCTGTTTCTGCAGAGCTGCTGTTTAGCCAGTGAGCCCCCAGCCTGTACCGCACATGGGATTGTTCTATCCCTTATTGAACCTCATGAGATTTCTTTTTGGCCCAATCCTCCAATTTGTCCAGGTCTCTCTAACTCCTAACCCTATCCTCCAGCATATCTACTACTGCCTCCAGTTTAGTGTAATTCACAGACTTGCTGAGGGTGCACTCCATCCCATGTTCCAGATCATTGATGAAGATATGGAACAAAACTAGTCCCAGGACTGACTTCTGGGGCACTCCACTTGACACTGGGTGCCAACTAGACATCAAGCCATCGATTAGTACCCTTTGAGCCTGACAATCCAGCCATTTTTCTATCCACCTTGATAATCTATTCATACAAGCCATACTTCCTTAGCTTGCTTACAAGAATCTTGTGGGAGACCATATCAAAAGCCTTGCTAAAGTCAAGGTATATCATGTACACTGCTCCACTCACATCCACAAAGACAGTCATCTCACCATAGAAGGCAATCAGGTTGGTCAGGCATTACTTGCTCTTGGTGAATCCGTGCTGACTGTTTCCAATCACCTAATCCTCCAGTGCTTAGAAATGGATTCCTCAAGGACCTGGTCCATGATTTTTCCAGGTACTGAGGTGAGGCTGACCAATCTGTAGTTCCCTAGATTCTTCTTCTTCCCTTCCTTAAATTTGAGCACTGTATTTGCCCTTTTCCAATCATAGAGAACCTCTCCTAATCACTACGAGTTTCCAAAGATTTCCAGCGGCTCTATAATTACTTTGGCCATCTCCCTCAGGTGCATTATATCTGGCCGCATGGACTTATACACGTGCAGCTTTTATAAATAGTCCCTAACCTGTTCTTTTGCCACTGTCAGCTGCTCTCCTCTTCACCAGGCTGCTGCTAGGTACAGTAGTCTGGGAGCTGACCTTGCCTGTGAAGACTAAAGTGAAAAAGGCATTGAGTACTTCAGCTTTTTCCACATGATCTGTCACCAGGCTGTCTCTCCCATTCAGTAAGGGACCCACACTTTCCCTGATCTTCCTTTTGTTGCTGACATACTTGTAGAAACCCTTCTTGTTACCCTTCATGTCTGTTGCTAGCTGCAACTCCAGTTTCATACTAGACCTTTGAGCAATCATACAGCCCTTTTACAATGAAGTGCAATTCCTCCTCTTCTCCCCTGCTTAAACTTCCTAAGTAGGTTATGCACCTAGCAGTGCTCCAGTCATGTGAGCTATTCCACCAAGTCTCCATTATTCCAATCATGACATAGTTCTGTGACTGTGCAAGGACTTCCAGTTCTTCCTGCTTGTTTTCAGGACTCTCTGCTTTCGTGTACAAACACTTGAAGTAACTAGTCGATTGACCTACTTTCTCAGGAAGAATGCAAAGGCCTCTTTTGTTACTCCCTCATATTTGTGCTTCTTCCAGGTCACCCATTTCCCCACCTACCTCAGGGCTTTGGTCTTCATCCCCAGGCAAACCTAGTTTAAAGCCCTCCTCACTATGTTAGTGAGGTCTGTTCAGCATGCTGTTCCCTCTTATTGCCAGGTGGATTCCATCTCTTCCTAGCAATCCTTCTTCTTGGAACAACATTTCATGGTTGAAAAAGCCAGAGTCCTGCTGGTGACACCATCTGTGAAGCCATGCATTGATTTGCAGGATGCCTCCACTCCTGTCCAGGCCCTTCTCCTTGTCTGGAAGGATTGAGGAGAACACCACCTGAGCCCTTGTCCCCTTCACCCTTACACCCAGAGCCCTGTAGTCACTTTTGATCTGCTTAGGGTCATCCATGACAGCATTGTTGGTGCCCACATAGATGAGCAGCTTGGGGTAGTAGTCATGGGGCCAGATAAATCTTGGTAATCCTTCCATGACATTTTGGTAATCCTTCTGTGACATCCAGGCTCTGGGCAAGCAGGAGATTGCTCAAGAAAACAGGTCAAGTTGACAGATGGATGTCTCTGTCCCCTGCAGAAGAGAATTTCCATCCACTACCACACATCAGTCTCCAACCACTACCATATCACAAAAGCAAAATGCTGTGACATTATAGCATCTGTCTCTTTTGGGGAAAAAATGCATATTGGTGCCACCATCCATGAATGCAAATAAGCATTAGTTACCAAATGATAATTTTATTTTGTAATTGGCCCCAGTTTTAATTTATTTAACTGGTTTATGGGGCTAACCCAAGTGCAAATGGTATAAACATTTGAGGTTATAGAATGTAATAGGTAAAAGCCTCATATTTTTGTGTGTGTTAGAATAGAATGTTGTAACTGGAATAAGTTTGTGCCTTTCACTTGTACAGTTAGTAAACGTAAAAGTTGGCTTCTGAAGATAGCACAGCATACAACAGAAAAGTTGCAAAATACAGTTTAGTATCATGAAAACTATATATTGTGAATGTACCATTTCTTTTCTATATTATGACAGAATGAGATTGCACATACCAGAGCACATTGCCAACACGTAAGTCCCATTTTGAAGACATGAATGGGCATTTGGGTTGTTAGTGGAGTATGCATGTACTAAAAAAAGTTTTTTTAGTTTCTTTGAATGAAGCCTTGCAACAGAGCTCTTGTCTTTTATAGTTGGACATATCAAATTGTGGCTCTCATGATCAGTCACAGACAAATGCTAAACAGAGTCCTGAAATTTAGCTGACTCATGCTTGACTGTAGTGCAAATCTGGCTTCAGAAGAACTTTCCAGATCTGCACTGTTTCAAAGTTTACTGTACCAATTATTTAACTACTAGTAATCATCACTGTGTCTGAGGCTAGATTAGACACAGAAAGTGTCTCAAAATTAATATGATCTTTATTGAAGAGGCCTTCTTTTGGTGAGCAAACACAAAACAGGGTATATGCACTTAAATTAATTTACTGAAATATTGTCACCCTGATGAGGACTAATGTCATATGAAAAGCATCTGCGTTACCTTATGTTAAATAAAGTCAGAAATGCAGGTAAAACTTTGTCAGTTGGAAAGTAGTTCCATATTTTTGCACTGTACATCTGTCTTTGAAGCATCTGCCACTGGCCCCAGCCAGATGAAAGACAGCAAAAGATCAGGAGCATAGCAGGTGAACTAAAGTATTTTTTTCCTCATTGGGTTAATCTAGGCAGTGATTTAAAAGGAAAGCAAAGTCATATAAAACCAAATAAAATGTTCAAAGACCTTGTAACTTTGAATGCACTTACTATCAAGTAAACTCATGTATTTTGCATTTCAGTTCCAAAAGGGAGCATTAATATGTACAGCATCTTAAAATGGAATAATGCTTGAATAATATTTAAGTGAAAATAATATTACATAGCTCATTCCAGGTGTATTATGCTATTTGGGCAGTATGAAAGTACAGGTAACTGTGAAATGCAGTATGAAAATGTCAATCATAGTTTGCCTAATATTCCACTCTTCCATAGATACAAGTCCAAAAATTACCGAAGCCCATTCTCATAATGTGGGTAAGCAATTTTTATTCAGTTGTGTTCATTCATGTATAGAATTTAAAGGAATAAAAGGAAAAAGTTCTTCCCCCATAATTGCTTGTATATATTATGGTAGTAGTAGTATGTTAGAATGGTATCAATAACAAACTCCAGTTTTAGGTTTATCAGGGCCCTTATTCAGCACTCTCTCCTTTCCCATCTTTGCCTGGTCCTGCCATATCTTCCTGTCTACCTCCACCACACTCAGTCAATTGACTTTGTTGCCTATGATTGTAGTTCCCTACCCTCATGTTGAAGTTCATGGTCAGACTCCTTTTGACCAACAAGTTATATCAGATTCTTAATCCTTAACTTTTCTGGTGTGAAACCACATGTTGTCTGGGCAGGTGAGAGCTTAGGGAACTATATATATGGTATGGAATTCTTAAATCTGTCACTCCCAATTAGGATTCAGTTTCCCTGTGTATTACATGAAAAATATGAGATCAAATGCATGTATTTCCTACTTACTACCTATATTGAAAAGAGCAATAAATCCTACAGTAACGTCCCATATTTTTTTTATATTCCTGAGTGCTGTGCTGTGTACTTCTGCTGAAAATGTTGTACCATCACATGTGGAAATATACGTATCCAGCCATTTCCCTTCTAGCTCCACATAGGAAGAGTAAACTTTTCAGCTGAATGAAAGTCAATGTTGGCGCATCTGCATGTGCAATTAATACACCTGAATTTTCTTTGCAGCATTAGATTTGCCTAATGCACAGTAAAGCATCTCATGTAGAACTGCCCTGACAATCAAATTTGGGGCTGCTTTGTGCTAAAATCATTCTTTTTGGGAAGGGCCTCTGACCTAAGATATTATTTAGACTGTACTAGAATGTAAATTCCTACTAACATGCTTCAGTTCTCAAACATACGTTTGTTTGTTTAAAAATCTATAAAATGCATCCATGATACCATTTTTAAACATGGAAGCATTATAAATACTGAAAAAGACACGTAGTGTGTTAACAATATTAGCCTAAATAGATTCCTACCCCAGAATAATTTGCTGTCTAAGACTCAAAATCACCTCCTTAGACAAGAGGCTGAGCTAATAGGCAGCCCTATTGTGAGGAACATCTGTGCTTTTCTAGACAAAAGAAGGAAGGGAGACTCATAGCCAAAAATCATTTAAGTTAAACCATTTGTCTGAGCTCTGTGCCATGCATCTGATTAGTCCATAACAAGGCATCAAGTTACTCTTTTTTAATTTATTTTCACTGCATTTTATATGTAAAAAGAACAAAAACAATTGCTATATTATTTTTAACTGAGATATGTTCTTTTCCATTTTAATGATTTTCTGTTTCTGCTTGACACGGCTTTATATTTTATAAGCATTATCTGTGCCCTTTAATTTAGGGACTAATTATAAACTCAGTGATTCTCCTTCGCTTTGCCCCTCCCCACTCCCCCACATTGGTCTCAGTTTTGGCGCTTTCCTTTTAGCTACCAAGGGAAAACACAGGCCTATTCTGAGGCTTCCAATAATGTGTCTTCATTAGTTGCCTTGTTAGAGACTATTCAGAACCTTGAAACCTGGCCTCCGTTCCATACCTTTTCTTGTGCCAAGGAGCTTCATCACCAGTGAAGCTGATTTTTCACCATGCTGGGCAGCAGAAATCCTGAAGTTGGGCCCAAAAGAGGATTCACATACAAACATGCATTGTTGCAATATTAGACATACCCTGTTTCTTTTTTATTTTACTACCCACTCCTTCAGAAACTGTTGTTATTTTGTTTGTAGTAGTATTACTATGAGGGGCTGAAACCAAGATCTGGACCCCATTGTACTAGGCAAAGACAGAGCACTCTGCCCTGAAGATCTTATAATGTGAAAAAGAAAAACAGGCAAGCCCCTCCGGTAAGGGATTGACAGGGACAGAAGGGATTGGCAGAAGAAGAAAAAGGTGTGGTCAATAAAGTGAGACTGAAATGCAGAGCCTGGAAAAGAGCAGTGGAGAGAGTTGGAGGTAACAAGCCAACAGAAAAGAAAGGCTTTTTACAGTAGATATGATTAGAAATTGTGCAGTGAAACAGAGAAATGTCATTTTTTTGGATTTGGAATTTCAGCTAAAAACTTTTAAGTCTGATGATTCTCTGCTGAGTTACAAACAGGTTCTTGTGGGAACCTATCCTGAAATGGGCTGTCGGGCATTAGGGCTGTGCAAAATTTCAATGGGTGTTTCATTTCAAAGCTGTTTCTACTTGTTCTGAGCTCAAACCAGCGAAATCAAAATGAAAAGAAAGGCTTCAAAACAGCTTTGAAACAAAACGAGGGCATTCAAAACGTTTTGAAAGTTTCAAAATGTTTTGAGTGAGTTTCAAAGCTGTGCTGGCTTGAAGCTTAAACAGAAACTAAGGTGAGGGAGGAGGGGGGAAGGACTACTCTGATATTGACATCTAGCTCCCAGTTCAATTCCCCAGCTGTCTGATCATTTCCCCATCTCTTCCTGAGGGATGTGGGCCCCCAATCTGCACATGGGTTTCAGCAGGCTGCTGCTGCAGGCTGGGGGCAAAGGCAGCCACTTAGTGCACCCCACACTGAGCATTGGGAAGACTGTGGTGCTGCCGCTGGCCTCAGCCTGCAGTTGCAGCATACTGAAACCTGGCGTGCAGATCTGGCTCTCTGATCAGGCCCCCAGATGTTGCAGAATGACAGCAGGCTGTCGCTGCCAGCTGGGGATGGTGGTGGCTGGGGGCTATTTCCCCAGCTGGCAGCAGCAGCCTGCTGAAACCCTGCAGCAGATCTGGGGGCCATGCCTGCCGGGAAGAGCTGGGAAATCAAGCCAGGAGCTCCAGCTGACATGTGGGGCTGCGATCCCTGCTTCCCCCTGCTGCTCCATGCTGCACGGGGGGGCTCTGCCATGAACCCTCAGAGATCCCAAATGCTGCTGCCAGAGCCAGTGAGTGCAGGATTTTTTTTTTAAAGCTCTGCACTTACCAGCTGCAGAGCATGCGGATGATAGCATGGTGCTGCTGCCAGCTGGAGCCAGCACCAGCACCCGAGTCTGCCTGGTGCACCAAGTGCCAGGAAGAACCCAGTGCTGGTGTTGGCCCCAGCTGGCAGCAGGCAGAAGCCCGCTGTCATCCCACATGCAGATCCGGGGCCCTGGGGGGATGCGGGGCTGTGCCAGACTCCTCCCAGGGGGCGTGGGCCCCCAGATCTGCGCATGGGATGACAGCATGCTGCCGCTGCCAGCAACTGATACGAGTTTTGCTTTGAACAGTTTGAGGTGCAGTTTCACAAAAAACCCTGCACCTATCTCCATGCAACTTGGCAGGCTTCATGGCCTCAGAAGATGCTACAAGCCCTGCAATTGTCATCTGAATCAGGGAAGAAATTACAAAGCTATAGGCATTTTTATGATTCCCTATTATAGCTTATGGGCAAAGCATTGAAAAGTGTCAAAACAACGAAACAGTTTCAATGAAATGGAACAGTGCTTCGAAACAGTGGAATGAAACACTGTTTCTTTGAAATGGTGAAACGGAAGTCAAAATGAAATGGTGCTGTTTCACACAGCCCTACTGGGCATGTACTAGACAGACTGCTGAAAGGCTGGAAATCTATGCTTCCAGCATCCTGTTTCCAAGACAACCAGCCATTCCTGGTGTTAAAGTCCTGGATCTAGCTGGGGTTCAGCTCCAAGCTCTGCAGCAAAGAGCCCAGCAGTTTTAGGAACCCTGATTTGCACCTGAACGCCAAGGTCTTCCAGGCTTACAGGTGTGGAGTTTCTCAGCCACAAAATCTGAGAGCCCTGGAAGCTGCTTAGTGAAGTTAACATCCTTGTCAATGTATTTCCACCGGTCTGAGGTACTGGCACTGGATTTGGACCCAGTCCCTATACCTTTGTTTTGGGCAAGCACAACCCTCAGACAGACCACAACACCTGCCAGTTGATGATAGGCAAGTTTACTGATACAGTGTGATATATAAAAAAGCAACAATATAAAGAATCAAGCAGTACTATATCTACTAATCCTAGAGTCAAAGTACATCTGATCAGGATGTGGGTTTCACTCTGAGACTTTCTCTCTTAGCTGTCAGCAGTCTGGAGGTGGGATGCCAAGGCCCACAGTCCCCCTCCAGTGGGGTCATGAGACGGGCTGCTGGTGTGTGCCCGCTGTCCATGGCAGCCTCAGGGACCCATCCTGTGGAATGGGCATGGGGATGGGAACTAGGCCTGTGCGAGTAGGCAGCTATTCAATCCAACTTCAGATCGAGCCACTTTGGATGCCAGGGATCCAATCTGGAGCTCTGGACCGGGTTGCTGCTTTGATCCGGCTGAAGCGGCTCTGAAATTTCAGAGCTGCTTCGGAGATCCGGCCATAGGGTATAATGGGGAATCAATGAAATATTGTTTTTTGTCTGATTTGGATGAAGCTTGCAGGAGTAGTAGCCACTGCTGGAGCATGAAGCCTGCTAAGTTTCAAGAAGATCGGTGCAGAGGTTTGGGGGGAACTTTACCCCAAATTCTTGAAAGCAAAACTCATGTCACATGTATGTATTACACCACAGGGGGGTGAAAACTGCAGGGGTGGTGGCCCCTGCCAAGGCCATGAAGCCTGCCAAGTTTCAAGGAGGTAAGTGCAGGGATTTGGGAGAAACTGCACCTCAAGCTGCGGAGAAGCGAAACTCATGACATGGGTGACACTGTGTGTGTTAAGGCGCAGCAGGGTGAAAGCTGCAGAGGTGGTAGCCCCTGCTGAGGCCACAAAGCCTGCCAGCTGTCGAGGAGATAGGTGCAGGGCTTCTGGGTTCTGAAGCCCTGCACCTCTAGCTGCTGACAGGCAAAATTCGTGACATGAGTGCTTGTGCAACTGACTATCTCTGTCTTGGGGCAGTTGATTGTCTATATTGATTCTTTCCTCTCCTTAGTCTGTGGTTTTGTAGGTGTTAATTGTTGCTAATTAACTGGTTACATTAGCTAGCAACTGTGTATTGAGCTGGTCCCTGAGTGAATTATGATTGATTGGTAGCTGGTAACACAGTAGCTTAGCAGCCAGGCCTGCATAGTCCCCCCGTCCCCCCACCCCACCCCAAGACAGACACAGTTGCACAAGCACCCATGTCACGAGTTTTGCCTGTCAATGCTAGAGGTGCAGGGCCCCAGAACCCAGAAGCCCTGCACCTATCTCATTAACAGCTGGCAGGCTTCGTGGCCGCAGCAGGGGCTACCATCCCTGCAGCTTTCACCCTGTTGTGCCTTAACACACACAGTGTCACCCATGTCACGAGCTTTGCTTGTCCAGAACTTGAGGTGCAGTTTCCCCCAAACCCCTGCACTTATCTCCTTGAAACCTGGCAGGCTTTGTGGCCTGAGCAGGGTCCACCACCCCTGCAATTTTCAGCCCACTGCTGCATTTTAACACACACAGGGTCATCTACGTCACGAGTTTTGCCTGTCAGCAGCTTGAGGTGCAGTTTCCCCCAAACTCCTGTACCAATCTTCTTGAAACTTGACATGCTTTGTGACCTCACCAGAGGCCATCACCCCTGCAGTTTTCACCCCCCTGTGTTGTAACACATAGATGTGACATGAGTTTTCTTTCAAGAATTTGTGTTACAGTTTCCCCTGAGCCCATGCACCAATCTTCTTGAAACTTGGCAGGCTTCATGCTTTCAGCAGAAGCTACCACTTCTACAAATTTAATCCAGATCAGACAACAAACAACAAAGATATAGATATTTCATTGATTCCCCATTATACCCTATGGTCGGATCTCCAAAACGGCTCCGAAGCTTTTCCAAAGTGCTTTGGAAGCTCCAAACCACTTCAGAAAGCCTAATGAAGCCAGTGCTTTGATCTGGACATGCTGCTTTGGACACCAAAGTGTCCAAAGCTTCTCCAGATCTAAAGCACAGTCCGAAGCCTCACACAGCCCTAATGGGAACCCCTCTTAAGGACGAGAAGGAACAGGGAAGGATGGACAAAGGGACAGGAGGGACCAGAAGGAACAGGGAGAGACCCTTTGTTACTCTCCGGTCTCTGATTTTGTATTCTCTTTCCCCCTTGATGATTCCTGATGACTCTTCTTCCATGGCTCTTTCTGGTTGTTTGTCTCTCTGTGGTCACAAATCCACATAACCTTCCAGGCCTTCTCCTAATTTGGTGTGTTCCCCCAAAACTGGGACTCAGCCCTCCCTGCTTTCTGGGACCTTGTAGCTGGTGTCACTTATCTCGTTATGGAACAGTATGGTACATACTTCCTTGGTTCCCAGGCTATGTGTCCTTGTTGTGTTAAACAACCTGTCTGCCTTGAAGACTGTCATCTTGTGTTATGGCATGCCCCCCTCAATTCTCAGGCTCTGTCCATCCATTGGCCTTGTGCTAGGCAGCTTGTCTGCTTCCAGGGGCTATATGGAACTCTGTATGTGAAACCCAGGTTTTTACAAATTAATTAACCCCTGCTCCCCATCTTGAACTCTTATAATGTCTATACGCAACACTGCCCATCTTGAACCCTTATCTATACCTATAAGCTAATTCCCAAAAAACAGACCTTTAAATACTGTTTTCAAGCCAACACAGGGAGCATATATTTTTCTTTCAATAATTTCCTCTCTTCCCCAGAAAACCTATGTTTTATCCAACTATAAGGCAGGGCTAAAACTGTGAAAATTGGTCATGTGCTGAAGTCTTCATGTCCCTGCTTCAGCACCTAAGCTCTGTTGATTGCCCCGCAGAAGCTCTTTCATTCTTGAGCTCGTATGGCTGCAGAGGGAAAGGTTGTATCACACAGTTGATAGTGGAATGCTAAATCTGGCCGGGTCTTTCCCTGCCCTCCCTACAGCTAGGGTAGTATCCACCTTAGCTGCTTTTCTTTTCTGTTGCCAAGAGCATCTTTAGTGGGATCCGTACTGCTGTTTCCTTTATCCTTGAGTTTGTGTAGCTGGAGTGGCAGGGTAGAGCCACCTGGACTGTGGGGTGAGGGCTAGTGCTAGTGCTCAGAGAATGGAGGAGGAACAGTAAGTCCTTTTTAAAACAAACCAACTGACTATCTCTGCAATGTCTGTTTCTATCACAGTGGATTCATTGAGGTGTCCAGTTTGTGCATTCAAGCAACCACATGCCAAATGTGATAAAAGTTCTTGCTTATTCCAGGTCAGAAAGTCCATTGGTGTCCCCCGCACCTCAGTCTGTAAATCTCTTTTGGCATGAAAGTTAGGGCACTGCAAAATAAATAAAGAGTGACAGAATCTTTGGTCTCTCATTATGTTCTTCATTTCTTGGAAGAGAATGAGAGCATGCCCTTCATTTTATTATGGTTGAAATCCTTATAATACTTGCTGGTCACTGTGGTGTACAAATTGCCTGCTGTGGATGAGGTACCTAGAGAGAAAACTAGAAAACTGATACTGGGTGATTTGCCAAAAATACATAAAACAGTTGAATTCTGGATACATTTACATCCCTACATTAGGGGTTGACAGACAGCTTGCTTTAGCATTCTTTTCCATGTTTGTAGAAGCTACCAGCTCTGACCCTCAAACTAATACGGGTTTGTCTAGAGAGTTTTGGGGAATTTGGGCATTTTTAAGTCCAGAAATTAGAAAGAGGAGGCAGCAATGTCTACAGATGCAGCACGAGAAGTGACCTGAGTATGGGAGAGAAGAAAAAAGATGACTCGGTATAGAAGCCAAGTATGTGCATTATTCTGAACTTGGTTCCTGTCAGCTGTTACCTATGTATGAAATTCAGCCTGAAAGAGGTCATGGGAGAGATGAAATGCAGTCCAAGGCAGCAGTGGAGTTCAGACCTGGATCTGAAGATGGAATGCAGGAGATGAGAAAGGAGGCTGCAGGGCATCCCAAGATTTGCAGAAACCTGATAGACAAGCACAGCTAGGGAGCAGGCTGCTAGACAGAAAGGGAGATCCAGGGAAAAATGTGACTGTAAGAACAAGACAAAGGATGTGACTGCCTATTAGAGGAGAAATGTATCTGTGAAACAAATTCACTGCACTAGAGCATAAAGAGAAGTTGAGCAGAAGTAAGAAGTGGCTCCTGAAGGTTAAAGATCTGCTCCTCTTGTAATGAGCCAACTAGCCCAGAAATTGCTTAGCTACCTGCTTGGCTCCAGCTCTATATTTGAAGAACCTCCCTGTAACTTGACCTTTGCTGTCAGCTTGCAGGCAGCCCCTCACCTATTCCTATCTTAATTCCTGGTTCCCAGCTCTTGCTTCTTGAACCCTTGTTTCCTAAATCCAGCCTCCTGACTCTGACTCTAGATTGTCTTGTTTTTTGAACTCTGTCTTCTCACCTTTGGCTTGATGTCCAGCTCTAGACTCTAAGCAGCTAACTTCATCCCAGTATTATGGATCTGCCTCCTGTTTTCACATGATTACTGACCTGTACTGGCATCTAATGAACCACCAGGGCCCTTGACTTTAGCCATTAGGCCAAGCTACCTAACAGAATAGCAAGAAAAAAGAAGAGGGGAAACCATTCCTAACAGAAGACAGGAATGAACAATTGAGATCACCAGGGACTGAAGCTCAAGGAAGGATGAAGCAGATAAACAGGGGAGTCTGAGAGAAAACACAAGGCAGAATGGAATGCAAACAGAAAGAAGAACAAGTGGCGGGGATTTGAGACTCAAACCAAAGCCATAAAAAGGCAGAGAGATGTGACTAGGGAATCCTCACTGAAAAAAAAAATAGTTGGTCTAGCCCAGAGTTCAGCCAGGGAACAGAAGGATTCCACCTGCCAGGGAGCAAGACAATAGATGTGAACCTGGGGCTGAAAGGACACTGTTGGTAGCAACAGGACATCCACCAACTGTTTTATGAAATAGCTCAAGAATGACTAGTACCAGGCTAGGGGAGCACTCAGAGATGTGAAAAGTCCTGTGAAGAGGACTGTCTTGAACAAATGAATTTCACTAAAATACCTGAGATACTAACATTCTGGGACTGAACACTTCTAATAAGATCTTTAAACTAGGAAAGGAGGAGAGAAGTTTGGGAGAGACTTCTAGGATCTCCATGACTTGTCTTAATATGCAGGGAGAGGGAAGTCAGATGAACAAGGATATGGCAAGGTATAAAGGAACATCAGAGCGTAAGCATATGGATACCAAGGAAAATGTAAGAGCACGTGTTAATGAAAGAAGTAGTCAGAGCAATGCATTTAGTAAGATTGCCTAATTCAGCTGGGAACTTGGATGAGTTGAGAGATAAACAACTGAGATCTTTATATACTATTGCAAGTAACCTAGGCAACAAAATGGAAGAACTAGAATTACAAGTACAGGACCTGAAACTTGATATTGTAGGGATAACAAAAACGTGGCAAAATAGTGATCATAAATGGAATACAGGTATTGAAGGGTATGCAGTTCTGGAGATAGAAATAAAGGTACAGATATCATTGAATATCAATGATGCACTAGTCTATAAACAAGTAAGAATGGATAGCACGAACAAAATCTGTCTGAGTCAACATCACTTAGGGAAAGGACTGTAAAAGCTGTTTGCTATGTGTTTGCTATAGATGCACAGTGTTGGATCAGATGTAGATAGAGTTCTCTAATATTATTGGGGATTGTGTCATGAATGGAAACTTTAATTTTCCAGTTATAGACTGGAAAATAAATCCTATTAGAAATGGCAGGTATCAGAGATACCCAGATGTGACAGTTGTGACAAAGTTAATCACCAAAGAGTCAAGAATCAACCAAAGGTGGTGCTATTTCAGAGTTACCTTTGGTAAATATGAAGGACATTATAGAAGAGCTGGTTATAGAAAAGATCCTGGGATTGAGTAATCAAGAGTTGATTCCGCTTAAATTTCACTGAAGAATAAACAAAAACAGGTCTGCAACTAAGGACTTGGAAAACCTGATTAAACTGGTTAATAAAGTCAATTGGACAGCAGAGCCTATGGACATAAATGTGCAGGAGCCTTGTAATTTGCACCTTGGAAGCAAAAGTACAAAATCTATTTGGAATTTAGAACCCAAAATATTTTAGGGAAGAAGTGCAGACTAAAATGGATAAAGTGCTGCCTTGAAAAGGATGTTAAAAGAAGGGAGAAGAATACAAGGGATGGAATAAAAAAAAGAAGTGATTTATAAAGGAAGCTGTATTTTGGAGGTCAGGAAATATAGGCATGAAGTGAACCAAGCTGTGCTAGACTCTACACAGAAAATTAAACAAGTTCCTTAGCTGTGAAAAAACAAAGAGAAAATGAAAGTACTAGTGAGACCAGTGAAGATGGAGTTGAATGTAACAATAATCTGGATATATCCAAAGAATTAAATGGAAAAATCTTGCCTCAGTTTTCAAAGGATGGTACTGTAGAGGTCAAAGGCAAGGTGGCTTATGGGATACGATTGGTCTGTATACTTGCACTAGGGGGTGAACACCCTGGAAGGAGAGAGAGACCCTTTTGTGATTAAGACCAATGTTAGCAAAGGAACAAATGGGTATAATTTTTCCATGAATAATATTTAGAATGGAAATGAGGAGAAGGTTTCTCATTATCAGAAGTTAGGTTCTGGAACAGCCTTTCAATAGGAGGAGTGGTGGCAAGAGGTAGTTTCAAGGTGGAGCTTGATAAATATATGAACTGTCAGTGATGCTCTACCTGTCTGGCCCTGCCGATCCAACATGTGAGTTTGGCCAGATCCAGCTGCAGATCAGCCCTGCATGCTAGTTTGGCCTTGAATGACTTGCAGAAGTCTCTCCGGGGGAAGAATTGGGTGTCAGAAGAGTAGTGGTAGCCATGGCAATTAACATTGCTACCATGTTCTTGCTACCGAATTTCCAGAGCCCTGGGGGGCTCTGCAGGCCATAGATTTAGCACCACTGTTTTGTTTATTTATACAGTGGTGGCTTCAGAAAAATCTAGATCATTTGGCTTTAAATAGATAGCTAATCTGACCACAGTATTTTTAGTTTTGCCTCTATTTATTTATTTATACTTCCTAAATTTACATCTATAGTGTTTAGAGCAGTTATTTTTACCCAAGAGGCCACAATACCCTGGAAACTAGGAAATGAGGAGACAAGTTTGGGAGACATATATATATGATTTCCATGACTGGTCTTAATGTCTCTTAATATCTCCTGGGTTGCCTTGACATCCTTCCAAGGGTAGGGCAAGCTATATCCTAGAGATTTCAAACAGAAATCCATATTTGTGATTTTTCAGAGTTCTTTACAACAGAAAAAAGTATTATTTTTCTGTAGTCAAAAAAGAGTAAAATGTAAGAGCTGTAATTTCCCAAGAGGTTCATTGAGTTTAAAAAGGTTGAGAACCACTAGCTTAGAGCAGTCCCTAGCAAATATATAGGAACTACTCTGAATTCTAAGATTATATTATTTAAGGTTGATTTTAGGCTTTTTGAGGTAGATCACTGTTTCTGTTAACACATGAAGTATGATGTGTGCATTTTGTATCTTTTTAAAAAAATAAAACAAAACTCAGTTGTCAATAGAATCTAGATAATTAATTTACCTATATGTTTACAAAGAAAATCCATTTTCTGTTTTTTCAGTACATAGTTGGGATAAGATTATTTAGATAGGCTGTAATGGAAATACTTATTTACATTTCTGTTTAATAGTACCTCAATAATTGTTTATCTACTTTCCATTATATTTTAAATTAAATGCCATAGCAAATTATTAAGTACCCCAGGATAAATGTGGGATGCATTATTGGATCTCTGAAGAAATCTTTTCTTTCTTTATTCTAAATATAGTCTTGAAAGTTAATGGAACCTTTTTTTCCCCTTGTAGAAAGTCACAAAAGTGTTACACTTTAGTTTGTAATGAAATGGAGAAAGTAGTTATCTCGAATGAATGCTTAATTGGGAACCTCTATGGGGAGCCCTGTGAGTTGGATCCCAGGTTTGAACTTAAATCTTCCATCAACCATGAGTTTTATATAAAGTAGACATATTCTCTCTGATGGTTTTGTATCCACTTTTTGATAAAACGTATGCCTGAGCAGAAAACGTATTTATTCACCTGCAATGACACCTTAAAGCTTTTTTACATGCCTAATATTTTGTATAGCAAAAAATAATTGCAAAGAAAAATAGGAAATGTTTCTTTCTCCTGCCAGTAAGCCCAATACAGGCTTCTGAATTTTAGTCGTGTATTAAAGAACCTTTGACCACACATGCCTGCAAAAGACACAGGGTACAATAATCAACAGAGATGAGTACTTCTAAAAAACTAAGTAGCATGGTCAAGATTCCATCCAAGATGCTGGGAGGCTGGGCTGGGCAGGGGATGGGGCCAGACTTCTACTGCAGCTCCCCTGGCTGTGCTCAGCACAGGCTATGCCGAGCAGACTCGGGTGCTGGTGCTGGCACTGGCCCCAGTTGGCAGTGACAACCTGCTGCCATCCTGCATGCAGATCTGGGGGCCCACACTTCCCAGGAGGGCTGTGGGGCTGTGCTGCACTCCTCCCAGGGGTCACAGGTACCTGGATCCGCATGCAGAATGATAGCAGGCTGCTGGCCCTCCCCCAGAGCACTGGGGTTGGAAGGGACCTCAGGGACAGATCACAGACACTGGCCAGCTACAGATGTCAGTGTCAGATCAGTCCTCCTGCTCCTCTTCCCCCTCCCTGTTTCCCAGCAAGTCCGGCTCTCAGAACATCCAAAACATTTCTGAAACATTTCAGATGGTTTTGATGCATTTCAGAGATGTTTCAGAGCCTTCCATTTTGTTTTGGATTTGGTGCTGAAATGGGCTGAAACACCTCCAAAATGAAACAGCTGCTGAAATTTCGCACGGCTCTAATCTTTTGGTCCCCCACCCCTGGGCAGTCTCAGAACGCTACTTTTGGCTTAGTTCCTGGTGCGGAATTTTACCTCTTCAAGGAGATGGAGTGCACCTAGAGTTGCATGCAGTGAAGCAGGGAACTTTCCTTGAAATAAAAACATCCTTCATTGGCCAGCAGCAATAGAGCAGGAAGACTTCTTGAACTATAACTCCCTAACAGACTCTGTCGGGAAAAATAGCCCTGGCCATTCTTTCTCAGGCCTCTCTCATCTGGCCTTTCTCTTTCTCTGTTTCGATCCCACCCCCATCTCTGTCCCCTCCTCCACCTACTTCTAGCCTTCTCTGTTTTCCAGACCTTTGCACTGTCCTTCTCTGAGGTTCCTCCCTGCCACCAAAACCAGGAATGAGTCTTTTCAGGTGCTAGGCTGAAATCCACTCTGTATCAACAGGGACAAATTGGTTCATGTTTGCTTGATGGCCCATTTCCCCATAATAACTCACTCTGGCAGGTTCCTACAGACACAAATAGCCCTTTCTTTGCTCATGTACAAGTAGAGAAACCGAGGCATGCAACATTACCATATTTACTTGAATCTAAGACAATCCCTCTCCCCAGTCAGCCTATGGAAAAAAAACCCTTATCTTAGATTCATGTACAAAGGGAACGAGGGGGCAGGCAGCTGCTGTGGCTCTAACTGGCCCTGAACCTGGGTTGGGACTAGAGCCAGGCCCAAAGCCTTCCCCCCCTCCACCTCCACTTGCCCTCTACTCTGTCCCCTGCCCAGCCAGTCAGCAGCACCAATGCTACTGCATGGCCAGTAGAGATTGTATTTCCACGTGCTGTGCTCTGGGGAAATAATAGGGTCCCAGCAGCATCTGACAGTAAGGGTTGGGGGTGAGAGGCAGACACTGGGAGTGTGGGAGGGAAGGGGTAGACACTTGGGAGTGGGTGGAGCAGAGACTGTGGGAGGTGTGGGTGGGGTGCAGGAAGGTTGCAGGAAGAAAACTAGAGGGTAAAGGGGCAACCTGACCCCCCATAGCTACTGCTTTCCCTGCTGAATGAGTGGGAGAAATTAATTTAAGACACCCCACTGATACTTAGATTGTATACCTGGACAATGATTACAGATTTATAATTTTTCATATATAGAATCCAATTATTGTGGGGGTCACCTTAAATTCTAAGTTCTTAGATTTGAGTACATAAGGTATTATAACATGAACATATTTAACCCAAGAATGTTACAGACCACCATAGTCTGTCATACCATTGCTTCCATTTTAACTGATAGTATGAAAGCTGTCAGTCAATGAGAAAATTAAATCCAAAGTAGTATTCATGTTCTCTCTTGAAGTTAGAATTCTTAAAGCGTACCTGCTTAGCCAAAAGCAAATTTATAGTGCCTACCTTTGAGACTTTTTCATCTATAGTGCATAGTAAAAGCTTTGTTAACCATACTCTGTGGGCTGGTGTGCTACAGGAGAAATCTGTGTCTAGGGATAGGAGCTGTTCAGAAGAACTGCCACTGTCTGAAGCACTGTCCTGATGTACTAGCCCCACAGAGAAAATCTGCTTAAAACAAAGCTGACTAAGCATCAGTTTAGATGCTTTGCCCATCCAGACAGTCGAACACAATCAAGTGAGGTTTTTCTAGTTTTCGTTGAAAGTGTTAAGGCTTCTGTGCATCAGGCTCTGGCTTCTGGAGGCTACCTTAAGCCCTGTGAGGATCTATGGATTTTGGATGTTTAGCCCTCATTGTGTGTTGGACAAAACTGGACTATTGAAGAGTTTCCTGTGCTCTGCATAGGTTTGTCTCACAGTAAGGAAGATCTGGCTCTGCAATTCTGAATATGCACTGTTCTTCATTTATTGAGTTGCATTTCATGCTGAGGAACTGCTAAATATAGGGTCCTGCAAAATGTCTGAGGGGGGATGAGAGGAGGGTATATCTGTTTTGAGGGTATTTCTCACTATGTGCTGTAGCATTGTCTTTCTGTTCCTTTGGTTACTGAGCTGAATGCATTGCAATAGCATCCGTCTGTTTAACGAAGAGAAGGAACTAATATTGAAACACAAGCTCTCAGGCTTGAAAATTTGACTGAAAACTAATTTTATTATCTATTCTGATTTTGCTTTTTAGATCTAGGCAGATCTTAAGTAAAACTTTGAAAAATCAAGCAAGAAAGACCCATTCTAGGACCGTGACATAACAGTATTTTGAATTTAGAAATGGTCATGAAAGCAATGGTTAACTACCCAGACAGAGTGTATGTTGTTGCCAGGGCTTGTTGCCTAGTAACGCCATCCTATTACTGAAGAACTCAACCTTGAATTAAAGTGGTTAGTAAAAAGAAAGTTAGAAAGTGATGAGAAGACGTATCTGTTCCGGTTGTGTACAATGTTTCCTTCAAAGTTTGTTTTGCTTAAAAATTACTAGTTATTTTCTTTTTTAGGTTAGAGAAGAGGGGAGAAATTAAGTGGCTACTTTGTAAAAAGGCTGTATTCCATGATATTTCTGTCTGATTAAAGGCAGGTTATGATTGTGTAGTTGTGGTTGTTTCTGATTTTTGTTTTTCCCCCAAAATAGGTCTGTGTAGAAGAAATGAGACACAAATTATCTCCCCAAACCTGTTTGTCGCATTTAATCTACTATCTGTAGCTGGTTATCACTGCCGCTGATCTCATTTTAGCTCCCAGTCACATTTCCTTTTGCTCCAACCATTTATTTCTGATAAAATGTTTTAAGCAGGTAAATGCTTTTAAACAGAACGAGGACAGTACCTGGAAATGAAAAGACTGGCAGGACCAGATACATATATTTACTATCACTGAGAAATCTTTTGGATTTCTACCACTATAGAATTAAAATGTATTTTCTAAAGTGGTTTGCAGTTCAGGAAAGTGATGAAAAAGGTTAAAAGTAAACACGGAAAACTGGAAAAAAATGTTTATTTTTCTTCCTTTTATAAAAGAAAAAAACAGAATAGCAAAATTTGAGACATTACTTGAAGTTTAAAACTAATTTGGATTACATGGGAACTATCCTCAGACTTTACATACTGTATAAACTGAGCCAGATCAATTTTGAAAGTTCACCTTTCTCCCTAGACCTTTCCCCCCCCGCTATTTTTAACATATAACTACAGAGTATTGAAATCCTATGAGGCAGACTGCTTACGGAGTGTCACTTGATGAGCCAAAACCATACCATACTGAAAAGAAAGACAAAAAACTTAGTCCCCTCACAAGACTTCCAACTAGATTTTCAACCCAATGAGGTTCAGCTCCTTTTAGAAGACCCGAGCAAGAAAAATATCCAGATGTTTTTTGAAAGAGTCCAGAGCAGGTGCTTGTACCACCTGTGGGGGGAGTCTGTTCCAGACCCTGGACACACGCACTGTAAAGTTCTTTACGGTGTGTGTGTCCAGGGTCTGGAACAGACTCCCCCCACAGGTGGTACAAGCACCTGCTCTGGACTCTTTCAAAAAACATCTGGATATTTTTCTTGCTCGGGTCTTCTAAAAGGAGCTGAACCTCATTGGGTTGAAAATCTAGTTGGAAGTCTTGTGAGGGGACTAAGTTTTTTGTCTTTCTTTTCAGTATGGTATGGTTTTGGCTCATCAAGTGACACTCCGTAAGCAGTCTGCCTCATAGGATTTCAATACTCTGTAGTTATATGTTAAAAATAGCGGGGGGGGAAAGGTCTAGGGAGAAAGGTGAACTTTCAAAATTGATCTGGCTCAGTTTATACAGTATGTAAAGTCTGAGGATAGTTCCCATGTAATCCAAATTAGTTTTAAACTTCAAGTAATGTCTCAAATTTTGCTATTCTGTTTTTTTCTTTTATAAAAGGAAGAAAAATAAACATTTTTTTCCAGTTTTCCGTGTTTACTTTTAACCTTTTTCATCACTTTCCTGAACTGCAAACCACTTTAGAAAATACATTTTAATTCTATAGTGGTAGAAATCCAAAAGATTTCTCAGTGATAGTAAATATATGTATCTGGTCCTGCCAGTCTTTTCATTTCCAGGTACTGTCCTCGTTCTGTTTAAAAGCATTTACCTGCTTAAAACATTTTATCAGAAATAAATGGTTGGAGCAAAAGGAAATGTGACTGGGAGCTAAAATGAGATCAGCGGCAGTGATAACCAGCTACAGATAGTAGATTAAATGCGACAAACAGGTTTGGGGAGATAATTTGTGTCTCATTTCTTCTACACAGACCTATTTTGGGGGAAAAGCAGGTGTTTGTACCACCTGTGGAGGGAGTCTGTTCCAGACCCTGGACACACGCACTGTAAAGTTCTTTACGGTGTGTGTGTCCAGGGTCTGGAACAGACTCCCCCCAGAGGTGGTGCAAGCACCTACTTTGGACTCTCAAAAAATATCTGGTTATTTTCTTGCTGGGATCATGTGATCCCAGCTGACTTCCTGCCTATGGCAAGGGGGCTGGACTCGATGATCTCACAAGGTCCTTTCAAGCCCCTAATGTGTATGAATCTATAAAGCTTCACAAGCTGAAACAACTCACAGGATCCAATGATATTCCATATGTAAAACTGAAATCAAGTTTGCTGGAAAACTGGATATACCACAGGAAATGTTTAATCTGGTTTTACATATAAAAATGGATGAATCCAAGTGTGTCTATGTGTAATACATATATTTTGGGTTGCTACCTATATAAATCATTATCTGGTTGTTCCATGTACAACAGAGACTCGCACAAAAAATGCAGATGTCTTCACTGGGGTTTAATGAGAACCCTCCCTATGAAAAACAAGAGTAAATACCCTTTCAATAGGGGGTGGAAGAGAGAATAGGTAAAAAGGAGGCAGGCAAAAGTCCTAAACCCAGGGGCTCACACATGTAAGGCCTCTTTGATATTCTCTTGCCATAGCATGAGCCAAGAATGAGCAACGGAATGCAAAATGTAAAGGAATGCAGAAATTGGATACAGCAGAAATATAACTAAAACAAAACAAAACAAACCCCTCCTATAGTGTATGTAATCAGTGTGTTCAGTCATGGCATTTTGTATAAAAATGGAGAAAGACATAATTCTGAAGTGTCAAGAGAGAATGAAGAGAAATGTAATACATTGGAAAACTTACAAAAAGGCAGTTCAAATTAATTAGCACTACATTTAATATTAAATTAATCAAATTTGTAGACATTGTTGGGAACTAACTTACATTGTACCTGCCTGTCTTTTTAAGGTTCTTTAAATACTGAGAAATATTTTTAAGGAAAAAAGTTACCCACTTAGTAAGATGACATTCCTGACCATATTGCTGTCCTGATTAATACACATCTTGGGTATGCTGGAGGCATGAAATGACACACCCAAGGTGTGTGTTAGCTGGTTCTGCCATATGGTCTGTCATGTCTTACTGGTTAATTTCACCAGCTGTCATGTCAATAATATTTACAGCTTGCATTCATTTTCAAAGCTTGGGTTCAACATTCTTGCTTCTTTTCTTGTTCTCTTGCTCTCCAGGGTGAATTTTGCTCAAATAATGGCAATGCTTTCCACTGTTGATCAAAGTGACAACTTTATTTAATCTCAGTTAGAATGGAGTACAAAAACAGAATTTCTTGCCATATCATATACTGTTCCCTTTTCTTCTTTGTGGGGAGGGACAATGCATGCGTGTGAACCACAGTTTGGAGAAGGTTTCTTATTTGTATTCCTGGCAGATCTGTGACCATAGATATGTTTGTATTTTTTCCACTACTATGACCCTAGCTCTATATCTGGATCCATATCTGTTTTTTTCATTGTGTATAAATTAATGTCCATGTTTAAAATAGTCAGCTAGTATGTATATATATATGTATGTATGTCTGTATGTATGTATGGACAGGACCATGGTGAAATTTTCCACAGAGTAGGTTACCTCCAACCGCTTTCCTCATCCTTGCACATTAATTTCCCTTTAAGGAGTGATTTACTATACCTGGAATAGCAGTTTTCTCAGCGTGATGCCTTGTAGCAATTGTGTATAAACCAAGTTTTCATTACATCAGCCTCAACAATAAGAGTTCTAATGTACACCGCATGTTTGTCCCCCATTTTTTACTTCTTTTACCTGCATGTTACAAGCTAAAGGTACATGTTGTCCACTGATACAATTTGCTAGACTAACTTAATGTATTGTATGATTCTTTTGTAAAGGCAGTAGCATTTCATGACATGCCTCTCAGAAAACTGAAAGGCGTGTTACAATGAATTTTCAGCTGCCATATGCTATTTAGGTCTAAAAGTCAGTGCACCGTGCCTTTCAGTCCACTGAAGGACTTGCTGCATACCAAAGCTTCAAAATGTTGCAATCTTCTTTCAGTTCTTACTTGTGGAATTTCCATTGCCTCATTGCACAGATGTGTATATAGCAGTGCTATTTTCATTTATAACCTGTATGAATTATCCTTTGGTTAAATACTAGATGAGTAGTTATGCATGCTATATAACTGGATGAAAAATCTACAAGTAAAAGTTACTCCTTTGCTCATGAACCCAGTACTTCAGGCTGCATCGTGTCACATGGTGCCCCGATTCTAAGTTTAGCACTCGGAACTCTGAGTCAGCAAAAAGAGGATGAAAATTGCATGTAGCCAAACTGCAGCTGATAGATGTGTGTGTGGTGTGTACCCAAGAAACATTACACTGCTTAAGTGCATTACTGAGTAAAACCATTTCAAATAGCAATAAAGACAATGTGTCAGGCCAAACCATTACCGAGGAGCTGCACCATGCCTCAGTAATAGAGCTCCTGTACTGTAGACACAGGGGCCTTACTAACCTGGCTTAACAAACTCTTAGGTAAACGGAGGTTTGGAATAGAGGGCTGCAGGTAGCATAGTTTTGTGTAGTAGGCAAATATATTTTCAAACCAAGTAGTTTTTTGTAAAAAAAAATAAAATAAAAGTTACATTCTGTCAAGAATTAACAATTTCTCAGGAAAATGCCACCTTCAACTAATTTTGCTTCAGCTTTAAGTAACACATGTGGGAACTAGCTGGCAACACTTCTTCCAATGTAGTTTATCATTTTTATTGTAAACTATTCCATTTCCTGAAGGGTTGTCATTAGCACCCCATCTTATTAATCTGGTCGCAGCACTGGTGATTGGTCCCAGCTAATCTTCACTTTTACTTGTGTTCAGGGGATAGGGAAGAAGGGGGAATATATGCTACCTATACCAGATGTAAGAAGCCCCCTTCCCTAATTTCTTAGGAGAGGCTTCTTTTAATTGGTATTCAATTCTGTTTTTTCAACGAACTGGATCTCATATTGAATTTGGCACTTGACAGGTTGTGACAAATTGAATTTTATAATTAAACCTAAGTACTGACTACATGGACTACTGGGATGAAGGGGAAAACTCCATCCATGAGTGAAAAAGTATTGCCTGGCACTCAAAAAAGCAACTGTCATAAAGTCAATATCAAGGTCTCAAAATTCAGTCCTGCCCCACTTGAAGGGAGAGGAGGCAGTGGCATGCCCAGAATTCATAATGTTTAAGACTCAGAAAAGACCATTAATTCATCTACTGTCACCTGTATATCACCATAATATTTCACCCAGTTACCTCTGTATTGAGTCCAATCACTTTGGTTGTTTAAAACATTTGTCCCAGGGAAGTCACTGAATCTTGATTTTGAGATCTCAAAAGATGGAAAATATTTCAATTACCTTTGTAGTTCACTTTAATGGTTAATCACCCTCTCTGTTAAAATCATAATAATTGAGCCTCATTTCCAGTCTGAGTTTGTCTGGTTTCAGCTTTCAACAATTGGCTATTGTTAGGCCTTCCTTTGCTAGATTAGAGAGTCCTTTAGCATCTTCATTACCTTTTCTCCCTGGATGAAAGTATTTATACATTGCAATCAAGTCACCTCTTGGGGTTCTTTTTGATAAGCTAAAGATTGAGCTCTTTAAGTATCTAATTGTAAAGTATTTTCTCCGGTCCTCAAATATATATTTTCTGGCTCTTTCGAACAACCCCTTCAGTTTTTCAACCCCTTTTCCCGAGGTGGATGCTGGAACTGAATGCAGTACTTATTCTACTGCTAGTCTCACCAGTGACAAATATGGAGATGGGATCAGCTACCCACCTCTGATTTTAAATATGTAAATAGCATGTTAGCTTTTTCACCACAGCATCACAATGAAAGCTCAGGATGGGTTGCTTTTCCAGTATGAACCTAAATCCTTTCGAAGTCACTGTTTTTGAGGACCCTGTCTTCTCTTCTGTAGCAGTGTATTCTCTCTTCCTTAATCTATACATTTAGTATTTGGCCCTATTGAAATGCAGAATAGCATTCTAAGGTAAAGGGGAAGGCTTATAGTATGCAGAGGCTAATAACATTATCCCAAAACTTTCCATCCCAACAATCAGGTACAAACAACCCTTGAAGGGCCTGAATGCCCATGAGGCAGGGTCATGGTACTTGTAGCAGCCAAGAATTTTCTTTGCCCTGTTGGCTCAAAAACTTCCCCCACCCCAGGACTTTGATAATAATGGCTCTCCCTCCAGTTCCTAGTACTAAATGCTTGCTCCATGGCTAGTAGCTTTCCTAGAATTTTTTAATCAATAGTGGATGATGCTATCAATTTTTCTGTGTAACATAGTCCCGGCCAGAAGATGCAACCTTTTTTGCCAAGTTGATAGTCACAGATGCTATCAACAGATGCTTCCAATCTATTGGAAGGGACCTCAATAGATCATCGAGTCCAAATCTTATTGGGGATGGTGCTCTATTCCGTCAGCTTTTCTTTCTATCATGTTGACAAGGCCATTGATGGGAGACCAGAAACTCCTTTGTACTTCAGTATACCTGTAACAGCTCTATGTCTCCAGTTTTCAGAGACCCAGAACAATGTGCTTTTGTTTCTTTCTTAACGGTTGGCTGAGATTGTGATTTGAAAAAAAGTGTTAAATGGGACTTATCTGAAGCTTAGTACATGTAAGACTTAGATGGTGGGGAAAAACTTAGGGGTGTAGTGAGGATCTCAAGCTGCAACTAGAACCAAGTGCTGCAACTCATGACTACATATGTCTTTGAGGGGGCCAATAAGCAGGTGGAACAAGGTGATATATTTGACGTTAGGGCTGTGCGAAATGGCACCATACCATTTTGACTTCCATTTCAACGTTTCAATGGAACAGTGTTTCATTTCGAGTTTTGTTTCATTTTGTTTTGAAACCACTGTTCCATTTCATTTCATCAAAACTGTTTCACTGTTTTGATCCTGTTTCAACATTTCACCTATAGGCTATAATGGGGAAGCACAAAACCGCCTATAACTTTGACATTTCTTGCTTGATTCAGATGAAACTTACAGGGCTGGTGGCCCCTTCTGAAGCCATGAAGCCTGCCAAGCTTCAAGGAGATAGGTGCAAGGGGTTCTGGGAAACCGCAACTCAAATTCTTGAAAACAAAACTCATGTCACTTGTACGTGTGAAGGCACAGGAGCGGTGAACACTGCAAGGTTGGTAGCCCCTGCTGAGGCCACAAAGCCTGCCAAGTTTCAAGGAAATAGGTATAGGGGTTTCTGGGAAACTGCACCTCAGGCTGCTGACAGGCAGAACTCGTGACATGGGTGACTGTGCCTGACTGTTAAGGCACAGGGGGCTGAAAACTGCAGGGATGGTGGCCCCTGCTGAGGCCACAAAGCCTGCCAAGTTTCAAGGAAATAGGTATAGGGGTTTCTGGGAAACTGCACCTCAGGCTGCTGACAGGCAGAACTCATGACATGGGTGACACTGTCTGTGTGCCTCACTGACGCTGGGGCATCGACAGGACATGGTAGTGTGCTCCAATGAGGTATCCTCCTCCCCTACAGCCTCATCCTGGTCCACTGCTTTAAATGACAACAGGTATAAAATAATTTAGTGAGCACTGTAGCACCAGCAGCATCTCAGGAAGCCAAACTATCACAGAGCCCTTCTTTCCTCTCCTGCAGGAGCTTCTTCTCCAGCGTGCGTGTTAAGGCGCACCCTCACTATGTGAGTGTGTGTGTGTGTGTGTGTGTGTGTGTGTGTGTGTGTGTGTGTGTGTGTGTGTTAAGGCACACCCTCACTGGCACTGGGGCATCTACACAAAATGGTAGTGTGCCCCAATGAGGCCTCTTCCTTCCCTATAGCCTCAGTGCAGTCCACCACTTTAAATGACAACAGGTAAAATAATAACTTAGTGAGCAGCAGCTCAGTAGCACTAGCAGCATCTTAGGCAGCCAAACTGTCACAGAGCCTTTTAAGCGCCAAACCTTGCTAACCTAACCTCATCACAAGAACTGAAGCCAATTTCCTACAGCTCAAAACACAAAACCTGCCAACAATCTCCAGTACCCCCACAAACTGCACCCAACTATCAACAACAACAATAGCCAACTATCTGTGGGGGCACATTTCTCACAAAAAAAACACTGTCTCCAGTCTCTCAGGCCTGATCCTGAGAGGGAATTTACAAAACACTTTTCACAGCTGGGCCTATGAACTTCACTTAATCAGCCTACTAGGTACAGAAACTCATGGACTCAGTATAGACAGTGGAATTCTGACACTCCCTGACCTGTCAGACATCTATTTCCCCAGGTACCTCTCCACTTTTACCTGTGCTGCTACATCCCCCTTCCCCCTCCCACCCTAGCCTGTCCCTCACCCCCTGACACCTCCATTTCCATTATCACTGACTGGCATTCTTGCCTGCATTGTATGCCAGCCTCTGGCTTCTTTACTATATCTTCCATCCAGGAACAGCACACACACAAACTGCAGGTGCTTGCTCAGCCTAACAAAGGTTTTTTCAACCTGAAAGGTAGCATCCCAGGCAGCTAAGCTGAGCTCACCCGGAGCCTCACAACTCCACTACAACCAGCAAGCCTCAGGCCTGTCAAAGACGTGACAGGTCTGAGTTTTCCCCAGCTGGAACTCTGTGCATGTCTGTGGTAGCTGGAGGTTATGGTGCCTCCTACCTGCCTTTCACCACGGGGATCTTTGGTCCTGGCATTTACGGGGCTGCCGTGTCACCAACGTTCCCACCAGGCCTTCCCAACCCTGGCAGAGTGCAGTTTTAGTGGTCATGCCCAGGACCTGGACCCTCTTTCTTCCCCATAGCCCCAGGTCATACCTCCAAGTTCATCCTTGCATGAAAGCTCAGCAGGGACATGTTCTCCCCCTGCTGGCTGGTGATGCAGTGAGTGCCCCCTCCAGCTCTGAGAGCATGGCATTAAATGGCTTTTAAAAAATGAAAGAAGGAAATAGGTGTGGATGGAGTGAGGAAGGTGGCATTCACTCCGTCTGCACCTGGAGCTTGGGGACACCAGCAGTGGGAACACCAGGTGCTCCACCAAACCAAGTGTAACTACATCCCCAGAAATGCTGAACACCCTCCCTCTAGGAACACTGGTCGGTGGACAGGACAGGTACTCACGGGCAATAGTGGCCAGATCCTGCCACATCTGGCTGCGGCTTGCCCAGTAGGCCAAGGGGTTGCACAGCAGTGGCTCCATGTCCTCGGTGAGATTGGCACCTACCAAGGCCTGAGCACTACGTGCCTGATGGGTCTGGTTCTTCTGGACCCCACCATGGAAGCCAAGCCCTTGGCCCACATTGGTAGCACCTGTGGTGGAGGAGGAGATGGGTTGGTGGATGGTGTGCTAGCATGGGACAGTGGATCCCCCTCTTCCACGTCCTCCTGCCTTCGCCATTCTGTCTCCCTGACTCTTCACCAGCACCTCTGTCTGCTGATATACTGCCCTTCACCCTCACACATGGCCTGTACGGAACCGCTAGGGATCAAGCCATTTCCTGATCCCCTCCTTCAGCTGCCTCACCAGTGCCTGGACATCTGGTGACAGCAGCTTGCCCCAGCCAGGAACATTGATCCCCTGGAAGCTCTCCATTTGGCTCTGAAGTTCCCTCACTATGGGGATCACCAGGCTAAGGAGGGCATTGGCAGCGCTGAGGGTCTCAGTGGCCTCGAGGAAGGGCTTGAGGACCACCAAGATCTGGGAGCTGGTATCCCACTCAGCTCTGTTCAGTGGGCCACTGATCCCAATCTCCCCGAGCAAGGCCATCTCATGGATTGCCTTTTGTTGCTCCATCAGCCTCGTGAGCATCAGGTATGTGGAGTTTCACCAAGTCTCCACACCCTGCATTATTTTGTGCTGCGGGATATTCAGCTCTGTTTCTTTGTCCTGCAGCATCGTGCCCCACTTAATGCTCCAGTCGAAGTAGCCTGCCATCAATTGAAGCCCTGCCCCCTCCAAGGCATCCCTGACAATGAGCTGCAACTTGTGTGCCACACAGCAGATACCAACAAAGTTGCCATCACAGGCCTCCTTGACCATATTGGCCCCATTGTCAGTGACCATGAACTCGCTGGTGAGCACTCCCTGCCCAGCGAACCACCCCTGCACCAAGTGGTTCATGGCCCCCATGATCTCTGTTGATGTGTGGGACTCATCCACCACCTTAGCTTGAAGGAGAGCACACCGATGGCCTGACTGGTTGCACCAGTGCCGTGTGAGGGAGAAGTAGGCGTGATCTCTACCCCGGCTGCTCCAGATGCTCGAGGTGAAATGTAAGGCCACCTGAGGGCCTGCCTTGTGCAGCTCCTCCCTCATATACTCCCTGCATGCCTCATACAAAGAGGGCACCACTGTTCTGCTGAAGGTGGTACATGAGGGCACTTGGTAGGATGAGCGCCATGAGCAGCCTGAACCCTGGCTGCTCAACTAAGGAGAAGGACTGGCCATCAACAGCAAGCATCTCCCCAGTGCTCCGGGTGATCTTGCTTGCCCTTGCAATGTGCCCCACTTCTGTCCGCCTTACCCCCACTGTTCTAGGGTGGCTTGCCTCTGCTTTTTGGGGATGAGCAAGAGGAGTACTTCCCTTTGGGCACACTCCCGCTGGTGCCAGCCTGGGGAGGAGCAAGAGCAAGGGGGTAGTGCCTCTGGAGATTCATTAGCATTCCTGTGGTGCTCATGTGTTTTGTTCCCTTGCCCTGGTTGATTTTGGCTTGACAGTGCAGGCAGGTAGTGTATGTGGGATCATCTGCCAGCTCAAAATGATCCCAGACCACACTATCCACACACTTCTGGCGAGCAGGTATATGTGTAGATGATGCTGCACTTTTCCCCTCCTCAGCAGGCAGAGGCACAACAACAGGAGGAGCAGACTCAGCGGAACTGCTTGCCTCCACCTCTACCTCAACTTCCTCTGAAGTGCCTTCTGGGGAAGGAGACCTAACTCTAGGGGAAACTTGAGGAGTGTGGAGCACAAACTCAGATGATTCCCCCTCCTTCCCCAGAATTTCCCTTGCTAGGGCACTGAGATCTAGCTCCAGCTCTTCCTCTGGCACTGGAAGGCTCAGCATGGGAAGTGAAATGGGGGTAGAAGAGGCTGTCATGCTGGTGCTGGTGCTGCTGCTTGTTGTTGTCATGGTGGTGGCGGGGGGAGGGGAGTTATGGCTTGTGCAGGCAGAGGGGATGCAGTCTCAGGCACAGGCAATGGCACTGGCACTGCTCCCCTCTCCTTCCTGCTTGTGGAAGCCTCATCCCTTCTAGCTGGAAGAAAAAGGCTGCATCTCAGGTTGGTTGGTTTGTTTGGTTTTTTTTGGGGGGGGCGGAAACTTACACCTCTCCCTCTACCCCCTCTTCCACCCCTCCCTGAACGTTTGCCACCACCTGCCTTTCCACCACACTTTATGGTGTGTTTCATGTCTTGCTTTTCTACAAATATATGAATGAGTCCGCGACCCTATTTAAATTCAATGATTCATAGATTCATAGATGCTAGGGTTGGAAGGGACCTCAATAGATCATCGAGTCCGACCCCCTGCATAAGCAGGAAAGA
>NW_005841860.1:2200484-2245323 GCF_000455745.1 Alligator sinensis | reverse complement strand
ACCTCCCTTGGGAGCCCATTCCAGACCTTGGCCACTCTAACTGTGAAGAAGTTCTTCCTAATGTCTAGTCTAAATCTGCTCTCTGCTAGCTTGTGGCCATTATTTCTTGTAACCCCCAGGAGCGCCTTGGTGAATAAAACCTCACCAATTCCCTTCTGTGCTCCCGTGATGAACTTATAGGCAGCCACAAGGTCGCCTCTCAACCTTCTGTTGCGGAGGCTGAAGTGGTCCAGGTGCCCCAGTCTGTCTTCATAGGGCTTGGCCTGCAAGCCCTTAACCATACGAGTGGCCCTTCTCTGGAACCTCTCCAGGTTATCCACATCCCTCTTGAAGTGCTGCACCCAAAACTGCACGTAGTATTCCAACTGCAATCTGACCAGCACCCGATAGAGGGGAAGTATCACCTCCTTGGTTCTGTTCGTCATGCATCTGCTGATGCACGATAAAGTGCCATTAGCTTTTCTGCCCATATGTCCAACCTGTCCAGGTCTGCTTGTAGTTGTTCCCTGCCCTCCGGCGTGTCCACTTCTCCCCACAGTTTTGTGTCATGATATGAGTGTGTGTGGCACAAAGTAGAAATGTATAAAAAGAAATATGAATGAATGAAGAGTATGTCTTTCCCCTATATGAATTCAATAATGTGAATGAGTGTGGCACAAAGTAGAAATTTATAAAAAGAAATATGAATGAATGAAAAATATGTCTTTCCTCCTATATAAATTCAATGTGTGTGTGGTGCAAAGTATAAATGTATATAAAAAAATATAAAAATATATCTTTCCTCCTATATAAATGCTATAATGTATGTAAGCTGCAAAGTATAAATGTATAGAAATAAAATATAAATGTATTTGCCTTCCTATATGAATTAAATTATAGTAATCCTATCCAATGTAATTATAAAATTGAACAGAATAAATGAATTAATATAATAATAAAATAAAAGTGTGTGGAAAAAAGAAAAAGCCAAAAAGGTATTCTGAAATCCCTCTTGCTAGGCTAGGCTAGGGTAGCAAGTAGGAAATCCTTCAAAAGATCAGTGCTAGGAGCATTCATTGTCTAACGCTGCTGAGCTGCTGGAACACGCATGTCAGTAACTGACACCAAGGCAGAAAGCAGGGCAGTTTAAACAATGCTCCTTTTATGCTGTTTTCCCATCCCTCCCCCAGAGGTCTGTGATTAGAAGGGACCTCAGGGAAGGGTGACAGTCACTGGCCAGCTACACAGTCAATATCAGAGCGTTACTTCCCCTTTCATCCCCCCTCTTCCCCCTCCCTCTCCTTACTTTCTGTTTCCCTGCAGGCAAGTCCAGCTTCAGCTTGGAAACTCGAAACATCTGGAAACTTTTGAAATGTTTTGACTGCCCTCGTTTCATTTTGAGGCTGTTTTGAAGCCCTCTGTTTCATTTCTATTTTGCTGTTTCGAGCTTGAAATGAGTCGAAACAGCGTCAAAATGAAACAGCCGGCGAAGGTTCACATAGCCCTAGTTGGCATAGTACATGTGGACTTCCAAAAAGCCTTTGAGAAGGTTTCCCATCAGAGGCTCTTAGGGAACGTAGGTTGTCATGGGATTACAGGGAAGGTCCACTAGTGAATTAGAAATTTGCTTAAGGATAGAACACAGAGTGAGTATAAATGTAAAGGATGGCAAGAAGTAAACAGTGAAGTCCCCCCAGGGATCTGTGTTGGGACCAGTGCTTTTTAACATATTCATAAATGATCTGGAGAAAGGGGTGAGTAGCAAGGCAGCAAAATTTGCAAATGACACAGGTAAAGACCAAGGCAGACTGCAAGGAAATACAGAAGGGTCTGGCATGAATGGGCAACTAAATGGCAGATGAAATTCAATATAGATAAGTATAACATGATGCACATGGGCAAAAATAACCCAAACTATACCTAAATTATGATGGGCTCTGCACTAGCTGTTATAACACAGCAGGGATATCTGGGAGTAATTGTGGATAGTTTGCTTAAAACATCTGTAGCCATCAAAAAGACAAACACAATGTTAAGGATTATTAAGAATAGAATTGTAAACAAAATGGAAAGCATCATTATTCCCTGTTATAAATCTATGGTGTGTCTACCACTTGAATACTGTTCCCAGTTTTGGTCTCCGCACCTCAGAAACGATGTAGAAGAACTAGAGAAGTTATTAGGTGGAAAACTAACAAAAGGAAGTTCTTTTTCACACACCATTTAATTAAAGTGTGGAACTCATTTCCACAAGATGTTGTGGAAGGTGACAGTTTAATCAGATTCAAAAAGGGATTGGACAAATTCTTGAAAGAAAGGTGCATTAATAGGTATTGAACATGGGAAGTAGGTAATCAGTAGGTATTGAACATGGAAGAGCCTCTGAATCAGACCTTCCTAGACCTTAATTACTGGAGGCTGCAAATGGGAGAAGAACAGTGGAAAAACTGGTCATACTGTTCTATCTCCCTTTCAGCACATCCACTCCATACTACTGTGTGATACAGGATCCTGAATACAATGGACCTATGGTCTGACTCAGTAAATGACAGTCGTTATGTTTTTATCTTCTTCTGTTCTAGAACAGAGAAGATATTAATGGGGGGAGGAGGGAACCTTGAAAATAGCTCAGTAATTTAAAGTATTTACAGAGAAGCAAGTATGGAATCTGAATATCTTTCTCTTTGTAATACAACCCCTTTTATTGAAAAGTTGAAATGCTGCAACAATGATTCTATTTCATCTTGCAATGGTGTTAATTTTTTTTGGCAAAAAACATGCATTTGTGTTGCTGCTTTTCAATATTTCCTATTTAAATATTGCCCTCATTATATGGAGTAAGTGTAGTAAAATGGTGCATCATGTAGGAAAGAATTGTTTTTCACATTGCTGCTGCTCATGCAAAAAAAGAGACATTGGTTGAAAATACACATTTCTTAATGAAACAGATTTATGTTGTGATTCATATGAACTTGGCAAATATTTTGCTCCACACCAGTTTACACTACCAAAATTATGCACTGGCAATTATCAGATTATGCAAAATTTTGTGTACAGCATATAGCATTATTTTGTGCTTTTATTTAAGCAGCTCATCAAAAGGAAAGCTGCAAATCTGTCAAGATAATAAAATGAAGCTGTTTATATTTATTGCCATTTTGACAATTCATGAAAGGATATAAAAGTAACTGAAGGGAAAGTATGATATCTTGAAGGCTTAAGGTCTAATCACCGACATATCTAGTTGTTGTTTTTTTTCCAAAATGTTTGTTTGATCATTTACCGAGAGGCTCACTATTTCTTATTTAGATCCCAGCCCTTTAAGGACATATGTAGGGACTTAACTTTAAGAACATTGGCAGTCTAAGTATCTTCAAAGTATTTCTAACTCTGCCACTTACCTGTTGTGTGTCTTTGGACAAGTCACATCAGCTCTCTGGGGAATCTTTTTTTCTACTTCCCGTCCTTTTTATGTGCTGCATTTTTAGATTGTAAGCCTTTTGGGGTAGGGACTGTCTCTCTTACAGTACCTAAAACAATATTTGTTGTCTACTGCTGTTGGGGCTTTTTTTGAGCAGAGACATAGTAGTGCACCTCCATGCCCTGGGGCCTAGCCACTGCATGAGGCAGTGCCAGCTGCAATGTTACTAGTGCTGGCAGTGTGGCCAGCTGCCAAATGCAGCACCAGCTAGTTTTTGCACTTTCCAAAGAGCCCCCCTGCCACTCCCCCCCAGTTATGCTACTATGGTCCAGCCTTGGTTGCGACTCTAGACCCTATATAATGAAAAGGATAATAACCATTAAAAAAAAAAGAATATTTGTATACTTTTAAAAATAATAAAGCATGTAACTTTTACCAGAATCAGAACATTAGATCGTTTAATTCAAGTGAAATTGAATAGAATCTTTGGTCACAAAGTCAGGAAGAACCATTGTAAAAAGATAGTAGAAATTCCCATTTGTTTCACTAAAAGCAGGATTGAAGGCAAAATCCAACATTCTTAAGAGCAGTGTTCCTTTGGGTCATTTGTAAATGAACCAAAGAAATGTGGCAGTTGCTATATAAAAGTTATGGTCTATTTTTCTACTAGAGCTTTTAATGCACATGTCATAGAAACTTAGAGGGACAAATTCTGTCTGACAGCTTCTAATGTTTTTGTTCTCAGTTTTTTACATGAGGTGTCCACCTCTTCCCCACCCCATCCCAATGAGACAGACTGGAAATAGAAAGGAAAAATGGTCATACAAAATCTTGGAAATTAATTAAAGTTGGTCTAGTTTCAGGGCCTAACCCAGGAGGGGACTGAATCTCTCTGGGAGGGAGTATTCTGCCCCTCAGAGGTGTTCAGTTCAACAAAAATAATGAGTTAAAAACTCTTTAAGAGTGTTGTTTAAAATTAATTTCCAGTTTCTGTAGTAGTCACAATCACTTCTCAAGATCTAGAATAGCTATGAATAAAGTCATCTTTGAAATTCTTGGCAGTGTCCATTACATCAGAAAGTAGTGCAAGTTGGTTGCAGTACCTGTGCTAATAACAAATCATCCTCTGAAGGTGTTTTGAAAGGGGCAGTTTGTATTAAAAGCCTGCAGTTATTTCAGGACATTTGTATTGCATTATGTGAAAAAAAATGTGGACAGCTAAGCAAGATATAAACAGACTTAGTGAGTTATTTATAAAAAGAAAAACTGGAGTTCTTTCCTACCTTAGCTACGTTGTTCTGTACTGGATTGAAATGTTCAATGACTTCAGAGAATATACTTCTTTCCTTTTTCACCAGTCTATTGTGTATTTCTGGGTTTTGCATCACAGTACTATTTACTAACCTGATAATACACTGTTTTCAAATTTGGGATGTTTGGAAATTTGAAACTAGTTTGAAGAGTAGGAAAAGTTAACCAAGATAGTAATATGACAAAATGATACAGATGATGGGGCTTATAGCCAAAGCTGGAAATATGCAAGTTTGTCTGTTCTGCATCTGAGATTAAGGTGAACTAGGGATAAAATCTTCTTTATTATACAAAATAAGATTCCTTTCATATCTAAAAAAAATCCTTGCTGTATCTTTAAAATATTTTTCCTGAAGAGAAGTTTAATTTATTTATCCCCAGAGATTTTTGGTTGTAGAAAGCCCTAGCAGCCTGGTTTCTACGCTGGTTTCTACACTGAAGGAGATACTGGTGAGGCATAACTGCACTGTCATACTTCAAGTAAAGCAGCAAGAAGGTCTATGTTGATGATGAAAATGCATTTGTTCTTCAGATCTCTCTTGTTTCAGTTGTAGATGTAAGATGGGGGCACAATACATGAGGTTAGGCCTTACTTCCCTCCCTCTCTTCTGATTGTGCCATTAAGCCTTTTCATAGGATTCCGCAGGATAAGGCAGCAACATTTGTTAGTCTCCATGTGAGAAAAATGAAGTTTTTATTGGCCTTGCACAATATTTATTTATCTCTGAAATATCTTCCTTCTTGAGAAGAAATCAGGTTTTGGAGCAAATGCAGACAGCTGGGTGATGCCGATAAGATGATTAACTCCTCTCTGCTGCCATTGCATGCTGCTTTTCTTTACATTTAAAAAAAATTCTTTGTTTTATTTCTGTTTTAAAAACTGTGTTTTAAATAAGCTTTTTATGAAATCATTTCCTGCTTTCTGTGGGGTGTTTGCCTTTTCTTAAATTTCCCATATAAATCTTATTTGCAGCTGGGTCTCGGGCATCTTACAGCAGCCAGCACAGCCACCTTGGCTCCGAGTTAAGGGCGCTGCAGTCTCCAGAGCACCATATAGATCCTATTTACGAAGACAGAGTGTATCAGAAGCCCCCTATGAGGAGTCTCAGCCAGAGTCAGGGGGACCCTCTGCAACCAGCACATACAGGCACATATCGCACTAGCACAGGTAGGTGGAAATGATATGCAGAATTATCTTTTAGAAAGTCTGTTTTGTTTTTTTTTCTTTCAGTGTTAATTCTCCAAATAGTGTTGTTATCTTAGGCAAGTTATATGGTGTTTCTAAGTTTAAAAAATGCTCAATTCAAATTTTAGCTTCTATCAATATAACTTAAAAGGTACCAAAAATGTGCTGCCTTGGGTAGGAAAATCCTAGCAATGGGTCAATACATACAGAAGTTTTAATTTTTCCCCCCGGTTGGGGAGGGAAGGAGATAATGTCTTCCTTAATCTTTTAAACATATTTTAAAGATCTGATTGTTCTCTGAAAACTTTACCATGTTTCAACTGCTCAGCCTTTGTCTGTGTGTCACAGAAGGGACTCTAGTGCATCTTCTTCATGGAACTAATCGGACAGTTATATTTTTGGAAGTGAAGCAAACCAAGAGGAAATGTGTTCTCTGTCTTTCTAGCACATATATAGATACACATATAACATGCATATACTCTCACTCTCTAGATGTACAGATACGAAATTAAGCTTCAGTATAACAGACAGAGCTGTCAGGATCAGTGATTTATCTGGAATATAAAAATGAATGATCATCCATGAAATCCATTAGTATACAAGCCCTATTTTCAGTGTATCCTCTCAAGTATATAAATTGAGCTATATTTGGGAACCTAGAAGTACATAAGAAATTACCAGTGGTATTTAGTGCACTAAGAAACCAGAATATGCTATAGCCAAAATACCTTAAAACATATGTAGAGTATGCTTGCATAAGGAACTGTAATACTGACCACATTTCTGTGGCTTTTTTTTTCTGCATTGATCAGACAGAAAAGATTTTGTCTTTTCCCAAATCAGACAGAAATATTGAAGCAGAATTAAAAATATCTGTAAATAATGACTTTTTAGAATAAGGCAGCATAACTTCTTTAGGATTTTTTTATGGATCACTGTCATGTTCCTTGCACAGCCCAAGCTTCTGTTGCAGCTGTGGGTGTCTGGACTATGCTAAGAGGGTAAGATGAAATCCATGGAAGTGATTCAGAGAAATGCAACAAACATTTTTTGCCTAATTTAATTTTTTGTAATTGTCACATAGGCCTGAAGAGTAGTAGTTAGTTAATAGAGTTACTCTTTAATGAGAGCAGCCAGCATTAGGGTCCAGTGGGGGCATCTACACTAGCACTTTACTGCCTAATTAGCTCTGCAGTAAAGCGTCACTGTCTACAAGTGTGACACTCCTAGGCCTGAGTAAACTACTTAACTATGCCTCAGGATAGTACTACCCAACACAAGAACTATCCTATGGCAGAGTTATTTACTCTACTGCAATGCATGTATAAACGGAATGACGGTGACCAAGGCTGGCTGGGGCACAAGTGCTTCAATGCAGGGGCTGCCTGCCAACTAGCCCTACACTGTAGCATCTTTGCACCCCAGCCAGCCCCTCTGTAACATGTTGAGCTGGGGTGGAGCAGCTCCGGCCTGGCAAGCTGACCCCTCAGACTCACTGCTGGTTGGGTCTGTGCCGCCACAGCTCACCAAGTTGAAGTCCTGGTCTCACCTGTCAATACTGTGCCTGGGAGCAATAAACTCTGGCGTGGTCTGTGCTACAGTTTATTCAGGCACACTCATTTCATGTGTGGATGCACCCATTATGTTTTGTGGGGTCATGTTTATATTCAGACATAATATCTATGGTAAAAGAATCCTTAGGTTCCAGTGTATAGCACAGGGTCTCTGCACCAACTGCTGAGCAGCTGCGCAGCAATCAATGAATGAGACAGCTGTTTAATACTGTTGTTTATGCTCTTCAGGGCACACAGCCTTATGTTTTCGACACCACATTCTTTTCAAACCTTGCCCTGAAGAGGAATTTCTTTTATAATGTACATACTTTTTCTCTGGCACTTATCACTGTAGTATCTGAAAGCTTTGCAACTGTTAGTAGATTTATCTTCACAATTACTTCTGTGGGCAGGGTCTTCTGACTCTGAATAAAACTGTCATAATGTGGCACAGAGCTCAATTGCTTGGTCTTTTTTCCGAAGTGTTGACCTATTGCAGTCCATGAGACTAGTTAATGCTCAGTCCCTCGAATATCTGACCCAGGTTCCCACCTGTCTGACATGGAGACAAGATGACTAGAACTGAGACTTAAAATTTAGCATGGCTTCAGGCCTACTTGAAAATCTCACCCACTATGAATGAGCCGGGGAACTGGTTGTATAACAAATGTGGTAGGGGCTACAAGGAGAGGAGGGAGGGGTTTGTAGTCATGGCACTATATTGGATCTTATGAAGTCTGGTTACTCTTCCTACATTTTCCCCATGGACTTATATCCCCCATTCAACAGAAGTATGTATAGTTATATAATTAAAAATATTTGTTCCCATGTGGGCTGAATAAGGGAGAAGATGGCAGCCTTAAATTGATCAATCAGGTCAGTTCCTAACTTCTGATGGCTTAACTTGAGGAGTAGCGAGACATAACATTTATCATATGTTAAGGAGCTTAAAAGCAGAATAAAAAGTGGGTAGACAGGTGATGCACAGTGCTATATGCTTGGGGTAGGTCTGTACTGCGTCTTCACTGCTGCTGGGGGTATGTACTCCAAAGCATGCCCTTCCTACTTGTCCCTACTCACACAGTCCAAACCTGGAAATTCAGAGGTAGAGCTACACATAGGGAGTCTCTCCATAATTGTTCTCAAGCCCCTTGTTTCTGGTATGCTTGCAAGTAGCTGGAGGGGGACCCACCCCTGCAGCAACTTCACCACATTTCCAGGTTTGGTGTGCACAAGAGGCATACTCTGAGGATATGCAGTGGCTTGGACCAGACCCTCAGCATTCTCTTAATATAGGGTTGAGTGTGAGACTTTTTTAGGGAGAAAGGTAGCAAGGGTTGCTTGGCTTTTTTAAATGGAATTTTAAAAATGTTTAGAAAAGAAATACCAACTTGTGTGACTACATGCTAGACCAGGGGTTGGCAATCTTTTAACAATGTCTGGCCATCAATTCTTCCCTGTCACCAGGTGTTTTTCCCTTCAGATCGCCTTGTCAGCTTTACATCTCTACCTACTCTTCATAGACAACTATTTATTCATTTTTTAGAACTAAATGCATAACCAAATTAAAGCAGTCACAGGACTGTTGAGATAATAGTCTGCTGTTTCACTACATTCATGCATCAAAACTATTTTTCTTTTTAATGGAACTTTAAAATAAGAAAGCCACCTCTGAAAATTTTTTAAAAACAAAAACTTTTGTAAATGACCCTTCAGAATGGAAATGTTTCACCAGCCTTAAAATAGCTATTCTACATGCTGGGACTTTTAGGGAGATTATTACATTTGGGATCATGATTACAGATCCATACTTGCGTTGATTTTTTTCGGTGGTGGGCTGAAATTCATGATACTGTATTGATGTCACCTGGGGTTATGACTAACTTGCTTATACAAACAGGTGTAGCATGTGGTCAGAATGTTCATTATGTTACCAGTGGATGAAATTATTACAGAATGAAATGTATGACACTTATAATCTGCACTGAGTCATATGTTCAATGGGGTCAGAAAGTGTGCAGAGAACAATCAGAGTTCACTGCAAAATCTTCCCCTTTAGCACATTTTTCTTAGGGGCTGATAGATTCTTCATTGTGCATAATCTTCAAGTCAGGACTGGATATGTATCTGCACAATATGCTACAGTTCAAACAGATGTTACTAGTTTATCACAGAGACTTTAGGACAAGGCATTTTCTGTCTTGTTTTGTAGATCAGCTCAGATAATCATAATGGTTCCTTCTACCTTAACATCTAAGGCCGTGTGTAGATGAAACAAGCGGCATGTGTGCATGACACTTTAAAGTAGGTTAAATGCTTTTGCATTACTTTAATGGTGTTGGTGATGCACACATCAGTGGCGTATTATGCAGTAATTCCAGCCACTGTAGCAAATTTGGCAGTGTAATGCGCCTTAAATGACTTGGGGCACAGCAAACTAAAACTCCTCCTCCCTACAGCCGCGGAGCAAAGCACCAGGCTCTGTGTAGCTCAGGGGCTCTGCAGGAAGCCCGTGCAGGCAGCCTGGCAGCAGCCTGGGAAGACAGGCTCCAGAAAAGGGGGGGGGGCCTGTTCTTTTTTTTTTTTTCCCCATGGAGCCTGCCTGCCGGAGCTGTGCTTCCCTCTGTTGCTGCAGTGCCCCCCGGGACCACCTGAACTGGGTGCCTGCAGGCGGGTGCCACCTTGGGGGGGGGGCACCACTGCTGCAGAGGGAAGCACCAGCCCCCCACCCCTCCCCCACAGTCCACGGACCGTTTTGCAGCTCACCTTCCCCTCCCTGCTACTGTGTGTGCGCATGACACAGGGGTTTAAAGAGACCTAAATTGAAGTGGTGTCTTTATAAACACCCAACGCTTCAATTTAGGGCCCCTGTTTGATCTACACATGCCCTAACATTCTATAAGCATCCTTGTTAGCATGATGGCAGGATAATAAATATGCCATTTTACTACTGAAAAATAATTAATGAAACTGGGCCTAATGGCAATGTAATTACAAAATAACCACACTAAGTTAACCAAGTAAAGTTGTTCCCCAAATACTATAATTTGCTAGCATAAAGTGTCTCATGTTCTGCCTATACCTGTTTTCCTTGTGCTCTTCATCCATTGGCCATACGAGATGCTGTTGGCAGTTACAAACACATCTCAAAGTAGTATCTCTTCATGTGACAATGGAATTTCCAAACATATAGCCAATGTCTTCTTCTGGCAGGGTGAATATGGTTTTATCCCAAATAGGAAAAGGCCCAAAAAGAAAAATGTGTATGTTCTGTTTTGGGTGTCTTGATTAATTTGAAGATAGAATCACAGGTTGGCAGCCCATTGGTGCCTACCTCATCTAGCCCTGTGGGACAAGTGGCAGCAGTGTTACTTGCCATGATTCTGGGAGCTGTGGCAATTAAAACTGGCATGGCTCTTAGGGCTGTAGCCACAAATACAGCTGGTCACCACTGATCTAGAGTAGAGGCTTTAGCTAATTGAATGATCCTTATCTTGTGTTAAGCAGATTCTCCATAAACATTTGTGTTTATCCTATGGCTCATTTTAGCCACAACTCTAGCCTAACATTTACAAAAATGTTAGTTTGTTGATTTAGTTGGCAACGACATAATCTGAATTAAAAACAGAGGTGAAATCTATCTAGTCTTGATCTGCAGATTCTACACACTTTTTTCCTTTACAGTCAGTTTTCAAAACCATGCCTCTTCTGGTTTGTTATACATTAGATTTCTATGAAGTATTGTGCTATATACCATACTATATCTCAGCTTGTGCTTTCTGTTTTTGCATATATTCTTCTACGCACTCTTGCCCCTTTCTTTTTCATATGAAAAATAAACAAACAATTGATGTATTCATGTGATTTTGATAAAAAGACTAAAAATGTTAGTAAATCTGTGTTAGGAAAAGAGTAAAGTATTCAATCTTTTTAGAAATAATCACAAGTCAAATATGCAGGTTTCTAAGGTTATGAAGTCTGATTTTTCTGTTTACAAAATTGCATACTTTATGCTGAAAGTTTGAGATAAGGGATCTAACCTGCAAATATTTAATGTTTTGTCCTCTCTTTTGGGCCACTATTACAGCATTCAGAAAATGCTAAGTTCACACAAATTTGTGATTTGTTCTTGTGTCAAACAAGAATTAAGCCCTTTAAATAAAACACTTTGTTATAATTCTGTTGTACCACACACAAGTAACAGCTTCTAGTTTTACTTATTCATTTACAGATAAAACCATAATGAATTTGAAATATTTTTTTCATAGAATAGGGTATTTTATTTCAGCAGTAAAACTGAATCCAAAATTGTAAAAAAAAAAAAAAATTAAAAGTTCCAGATATTTTGTTTTAAAAGATATGTGTTTTATATCAATTGAAGTGTCTTTTATAGCATTGTTTATATTCTAAATTTATCATCACTCAGTCAGATTACTCTCTATTGTGTCATTTTTAGTGTGAAGACCAACAGCTTCAAACCACTCGGGTTTGTTTGCATTAAAATTTACCAATAATAATACAATAAGATTAATGCAAAATTCTTTTCCTTCAGTGTGACTGTAAAAATGGCATTGTGGGATTCCAAGTCTTCTTGTATCTCCATTTCCAAGTTTTCTTGTGTCTGCATCAAATACACTCAGTTTACACGTAAAAAGACATTTTTCTTCCTTCTGAAAGGCCTGCAAATGCTACCTGGGCTCTGAGAGTCTACCTCAATATTCTTTCATTCTTGCACATTATCACCACAAGTAAAGACTTTGCAGGCATAATTATATATTCAGGTACAGCAGTGCAGCCCTGTTGCTTTCGCAGAGATCAGACAAGTGTAGCCACTTCAACATGACAGTGAAAATTAGGTAACAATCTTGTTGGAGTTGCATATGTTACAATGGAACTCATGTGTGGCTGTGTGGACTCTGCAGAGATAAGCACAAAGGGGTCTGGGCTGGAATTTTTTTCCCCAGTACAATTATTAGATAAAACCAAGTATATATATAAGAAACAGCTCTTTTGAGGATTGTGCATTGCTGAGGCGCTTTGCAGTTACAGCTATAATAAACTTTACCTGACTAAGAAATTAAAACAGAACTTCACTTCCAAATATATATGTATCTATATGGTATTCCACAAATAAAATAAGGAGGGGGAAAGCAGTCTTTGTTTAGCTACAGTTTGGAGAAAAACAATTTAAAATCCTTTTTACGTCTTTGATATTACTGGTACAGTCCTTGCTGATTAAACAGCTGTTATCCAGTTCTGAAGTGTAACAGATCCATTTTAAAAATCAAGCATTACTTTATGCTGTTTGGACTGCATTTTTTTTTGCTTTGTCATGATTTGATGTGATCTCCAATGGCAGATTGTGATGCAGCTGCTGCAGCTTAATTGAGAACCACAGAGGTAAATCAGACAGCCTGGAGTTCTGGCTGATGGACCTAATATTTTCAGGGAAATTAAAAAAGAACATTATCCTTACCTCCACATCTCTATTAATCCATTAATGTTGTGACAGTAGAACTATGTATGCCTGACCAAGACATCCAATTTTATAACATTGGTATGGGAGGGATATGGAGAGGAAACAAGCAGGGAATAAATATCTTTCATACAAAATAAATTAAGCATGAAAATACTGTAGTGAACTGGATAGTGAATAAAAAATCACCTCAAAGCAATAGGGATATATATTTTCATTTAAACAGCTCCTGTTTTTTATTTCATAAACTTACTTAGGTTTCCTTTTTGCCTAGTCATAGATCATAGTTATTGGTTTAAAATAATACAGAATTATGCCATCAATAATAGCTTTGATTCTTATCTTGAAGTGGCTTTAACCAGTGTAACTCCAGTTTTATTTGCATAGATGGAAAATCCCGATTAACACCAAAATAAGTAAGGTCAGAATTTAACTCTTTGCATCAAATTCTGCCCTGGGAAACATATGGTTAACATCTATTGGAAGTAATTGAAGTGGTATATATAGGTCTGAATTTGACCCTGAAGTCTTAAAAACAATTTCCTAAAAGGAGCTCCATGGTTCTTAACGACCATGGTTATTAACAACAATCTCTTTTCTTATGCTCTGGACTAGAGGGGTTATAATTTTTTTTAACTTATCCAGAAAGGGGCCAATTCAACCTCCAGTTGTCAACCTGAGTAGCTCCTCTGGATCTGAAACAAGATCTGTTGAAGAAAGGGTGTTGAATTGCTCACTGCTGTTTAACGTTTTGCCAAGACAGGGGGGAGAAATACATGCACATTATCTCTCTGTTCCTCCAAATCCAAAGATATTTTTTTCTGTGGGTCCTATAGCTCCAGGCACCCAGCAAGGAAGTGAGGAAATGGGCCAGGTAGAGCCTCATCACAGAAACTCTGTGTATTACTTTCTTTGTAAAGAAGCCCTTTCAGAAGATAGGAACTTGTGTTTCAAACAACCAGGCTTGCCACCCACCCCACCAAACACACATAGGTGTCCAAAGATCCACAAGAAAACAAGCACATCTGAGGGTATCTCAGATTTCACCATGTAAGTGGAAGATATCCAATGAAGCGCCCATATCCCATGCTGTCCTTTCCATCTACATGAAAGGTTGGTATTTTATGGTTTATGGTGTTATCCCCCTCAGAAAATTTAATTTATGTGACTACTACATTTGTATTTGGCGTCCCTCCCCTTGTAGGGAAGGATGACATGAGCCAGACTTGGCTGTATCTGAAATGTCTCTCATATTTTGCTCCATATTAAGGTGTAAGTTTTCATTATAAAAATCACAATCATGCCCTTGAATCATGCCCTTGAAACACAGGGAAATAAATCCCGTGTAAATCTTAGCTGCCATTGTTGAGGAAAAATAATGCCTATAGTGTGCCAGGGAATGCCTGCAAACTTATTATCTATTAGCTGCATCTGTTTAGCTGTAGACAACTGAGTCAATCCTACTCGCATTTAACTTCACTGATGTGGGACCAGGCCAATTAATTTTTATTTACTCAAATGCTGTTCAGAAATACGGAAATAGAAAGGTGTCCTCTAGGAGATAAAGAGATTTGAAAATTGATGCATGTGCGCTTTTCATAAATCTTCCTATTATTGAAAGAAAGCACAATGCAGTGCTTGACTAAGCCATCCAGAAGCATCATTACAAGAATTTATACTTGTGCTACAGACTGGTTATTTCCACAGTGTTACTCTTAAAACATGTTCTTTAAGAGACTGCCTACTCAGTATTTATTTTTACTAAAATGGTTGTCTTGAATATATCAAAATTATTACTGAGGATTTCAGCAAATACCTTTGCTTTCTAGGAGTTAAGCTACTTCAGTGTTCACATGACCCCCCTTGGTGTCAGGGGTATTTTCGCACACATGTGCACAGAGTCTGTACTCTGAAGAGTTTGTCCAGGTTGGCTCTCTTTGCATCCTCACCAGTGCCTTCCAAGCTGTATATGCAGAGAGCTTCTGTTAATATATTAAAGCTGTGCACACAATAGGATCTGGCCCTGGAATGAAAATACAATGATTAAATTTACTAGTAGAGTAACATTAAATTAAAAAAAAAAAAAAAGCCTTCATCTAAAGTGCCCAAGTTGAGTAAAATACCGTTCTGAAGTATATCACCCAATCATACATTATATTTCAATAAAATTGTTATTTTACTACCTACAGAGACCACATTTTTTGTCATGTGCAAAGTGGAGAGGGAGTGGGGAGCTCTCAATCACAAGAGAAGGAATATTCTTCTTTCATACAGTTCACTCAGTGACCAGAAGGCACAGGTGACTGGTAGGGGAGACCCAGGTGGGCACACGGACCCCCGACAGGGCCGTCCTTGCTACCGACACCTCTGGCAGCATCTGTAGGTGCTCGATGTGTCCCCCCCGACAGGGCTGCCAATACCACTGGTGGCTTCTGTGGGAGCATGCCAGCTTTTCCCCCACCACTGATGCCACTGGCGGCATCACAGATGGTTGCCAGCTCTGTCCCCACCACCGATGCTGCAGGTGGCTTCTACGGGTGCCTCATCCAGACTCAGGAGGCACCAACCACCCATGCCAAAAGGTGCCTTTAGTTCAATGCAATGTACTCTGTATTCTGTTTTCTTGGGAATTTTTTTTGTGGGGAGAGAGAAACTGGGTTAATCAACATGGCTGTAGCTGATATGTGGGGTTTTTTCTGGGTTATTTTTTAATGCTATGAGGAACTGTACTTTTAAGTGAGGGATTTGAAAAGAAAAGAGATGGAGGTATTGTGGAAGTTTTACAAGTTTGTTTGCAGTCTGCACCTTCCAGCCACAATAGATAGCAATGCCTATAGAGTCTTGCCTTGGATTTAAGAGAAAAGTAACTTTTATCATGGGTATGGCTATTATATTATATTACAATGTGCAGCAAATTTTGGATGGATTTGCTAACTTAAAGAGTTACACTTACAAGATTTCTACTGGTCTGAAAGCCTTTGAGAGGTATCCTATATGTGTAAGGTGAGATTCACTTTGTGAAAAGGACCAGTTACGAGGAAATGTGCCTCTTAAGTCCTGTAAGTAGGTTTTAAGTGGTACTTAGGACCTGTGACATACCATTGGGGAATTTTAATATCTATGTAGTACATGAAGCATTCCCAGGAAAACTACCTAGAACTGCAACCCATAATTTTTACTTCATTTTTCTATTAATTAAAAATGCAAGGTGGAGCAATCCTTCTGCATATTAGTTTTTATTTACTAACCACATATGCTACCAAAAATTCCTAAACCTAAGAGAAATAGATCTAGGAAATTGGTGTAAGTTAGAAGTTGATTTTAATTTAGGAGCATATATGAACTCATAATAAAATGATGCCCATGAAAGTAATATCAAGTCTAAAATGGTGGTTTAGGGAAGTTATTCTGCATGCTGAGGTTTAGCATGTATGTGTGTGTTTTCTGTTGGAAATATTCAACTAAGGGAATATATTCTAAGTACCGGTGTGCTGTACAGGACGTAATAGTAGTACTAACAGAGGTACTGGAGACACTGTCACAGTTTGGCAAGTCAGCAAACTGAAACGAAATAGCTTGGGCAAAAGAAGCCTTGAACTGTGACCAGATCCAACCAGTTCTGTAAATAAGAGGATGGCTGAGAAGCCTAAAAGGCATTTGTTTGGGGTTTTTTCGTTTTTTCTTTTTCTTTTTTCCTACTGAGAAGAAATTTGTGAAGAATATTAGTTTCAGGGGAAAAAAACATGGAGACCTGCTGGATTCATTGTTGCCAGAAGCCTCTAGAAATGGAAAGTCCTAACCTGGAAAATGGAATTACAACGATGGATCAATACAAAGAAAGTCTTCATTCTTAAGCCTCCAAAGATTACTCCCATCTCCGTTAGGAACAGGATTTATTGGACATGAGCAAAACTCAAATGTTACATGTGAAATTCCTTTGCAAGCTGGGTTTTTTTTTGGTTTTTTGGGGCTTTTTGGTTTTAATGCATGAAGCATTGTGGAGTAGCAAAGCTAATGGTAAGGAAGTGACTTTGAAACCATGGGACTAGCAAAGTAGTGCGCAGACATTACTTCAGAATCGTGGAGCTCAAACTACAGTTATGCATTTTCATGGTCTTCAATTGATGTGGCACTTCATAGCTGCCAATGGGACTGAAACATTAACAACTTCAGAGTTTCATTGACTGTGCCTCAAAGACCAAGAACTGCAGTGGCAAAAAGTTTATCTTGATTTAAGAGAGGATACAGAAATGTATGTAAAACAGTAATAACCCAGCATGTGTGGAGGAGAAAAACTTAATATTGTTTAGATCAAAAGCATTTCCTGATTATGCAAGAGAAGCATCTGAAGAAAAAAAGAGTTTTAATGTAACAATGTACAGCTGTTTTGTCAGACACAGCCCAGACCCTTAACTAGCACAAAGGTGTGCTAGCATATATAGAGCCAAAAGTAATGGACATTTATTGTGCCAGCAACAACACATTGAAGAGAAAAAAAAAAGATTTTGGGTCAGATGGGCCCATACTTATGCATTTGAAGGTGAAATCAAATCTATTAACTCTCTGAGTTCAAGCTTTATGTGGGCTCTGTTATAAGCAAGGAGTAGGCTATGTAGAAAATAGATTAAGCCAGTGGTTCTCAACCGTTGGTACCTTACATACCACCTGCCAATCGACACAGCAAAAGCAAAACCGGAAGTTCCACCGTGACACTTTGGGTTTTGCCACCATGAGCTGAGTCCCACTTCTTTCTCATGGCCCAGGGCAAAGCAGCCTGCTCAGGGCACCTCCTTCTGTCCCCCGGCGCTGATGCCGGGGAGTGAAAGCCCTGGCGTACCGGATGTGGCAGGAGGGGCAGCGGCCAGAACTTCTGGGCCAAACAGGCAAAGCCGGGTGGGCCAAACTCAAAATGCGGCACCCACGTACCCCCTGCCCATGTCTCGCGTATCCCTGAGTTAAGCAACCTGAGATTGCCAAAACTGTGCACAGTCCTCTGTGCCTGCAAAACACTAATCTAACTAATTGGAGGTTGAAAGTAGTGGCTATTTAAAAACCTTGATACACTTCAGGCTAAAATAAGATTTTGCTTAGTTTCCATTCCCAGAGCCTTTATTCATGCAAATAGGCATTTATGACTTGTTCCATTTGACTTCACTGGGAATGTATGCTTGAATAAAGTTGGAGACACTGAGTCTCTCCATCTAGAGCAGTGTCATAAAACTTAGGATTTGTGACATTCAGAAACTTGACTCCATTTTTCAGCCACAATAATGTTTTGGAGAAACAGCCCACAAACTGTAGTAGCTTCACCTCTTATTCACTCACGTTTTAACAAGAAATCACTCTACCACTGTAGTAGGACTGGGGTGTTATTGTAGCCACAGTGGTCCAGGAAATGTATGAGAGGCAAGGATATTTTTTGGTGATATCTGTTATTGGACCAACTGTGTAGTTGTGAGGGTTGTTGGACAAGGTTTTAGGCTTCAGAGTGCCTTTTCTCATTTTCTTACCTTTGTTGCTGTAAGCAGTAATAGTGGAATAGTCAAGTCAGTACTCTGAGAGACAATATCTGTGTGTCCAGAGGGCATCAGAAATCTGTTGCACATCCTATGTGGGAAAATGCTAAAGCTCATAGAAGGAAAATGTTGTTATAGTTTAAGATTTCAGTATGGCTGCTATTCAGAAAATGAGCTGTTCTGTTCATGTGGCTCTTAAAAAAAGAAGTCTTTCTCCCAAATGAAGAAACAAATTCAGAAGGTTAATTAAAATTGCATAAAAGCTGTCTGACCTTTTGTATTAAGGAAAACCAGAATGTAGAGAGAGACATATGTTTATGCATTACAATCAGGTAAAGTCTCTCTCATCTTTTCATTACAGAGGGAACAAAATGCTGTACCACTGCAAAATCATGTTGCCTAGTGCTGGCCAGAACTCACAAAATTTAACATATCTAACAAAAGAAACAAAGTAATTGCCTCCAGCATTCTGAGACACAAGATCTTTGGCCACATTCTCTACTTGTAGACAGAAATACTTAACTTCCAGTCAGGTGAGGATGCAACCCTATTATCTGCACAAAGAGCCCACTAGGCATCTCAGATCCATGATACAGATGGATACACAGCACAGAGTACATGAATAGAAGGTTCACCTGTCAGTTTAACTGCCACTTCAAAACACTAGTTTGGAGAAAATTCAGCTCTAGAAGCAGACTATATTTGTGATGCTATATTTTTATGTTGTTTTGTGAACCTAACATAATATAGGTTTTAGATCATCGTCTTTCAGTTTAACTGCTTAGTTCGTTGAAGCATATATTATACAGGACTGTGCATCTTTTCTATGCAATCAAAGGCAGAGGAAAATAGTAGAAGGTGAGAAAGAAACCTAAAAAAGCTATCAATCTAGCCACTCATTCACCAGCTGAATGTTCCCTTTATTAAAATAGAGAGAGAGAATAAAGCAATCAAGATGTGGGGCTGAGATCAGCTCTCAGATTCAGGAACTTGAGAAGTCTACAATTGCAGACATCATGAACTAGAAGATTCAAGATATAGATAGAATTAATCAGTTAAGGAAAACCCAGCAGGAAAATTTAAGAAGCTGAAAATTGGAACAGCCAAGGCTATATTTTGTCCTGAACCGGCTTTAGGAAATTCTTGGTTGTATAATTGGTGGGAGGAGGTGGTTGCTTTTTTGTTTTATTTTTTATCAAAGACGACATATATTCACAATTCATGGAATATTGTAACCCAGACTATCTTAATGTGGAGTTTTGAAACTTGAACTAATTATTTATACTTTCTTCTCTTTCAGTTAAGCTTTAAGTTTTTAAAGTGCAACATTTCTTGTGGATATTTGCTTTTAATAGATAATATGTGTGTGCCACCAGAAAATCCTAAATACACCATAGAATAAATTGATTACAATTTGCTGACTGGTAGATTTAGCATTATTTCTTTTCAGTAAATTGAAGTTGATTTGTCATTCATTCCTCTGAAATGCATTCTACTCTATTGGGAAATTCGCCTTTGTTTGAGATAGACTCATATAACATAGTTAACCCATAAGCAAACATGTTACTGCATACATATTAAAATACATATTTAACAGGATGCTATTTTTTATTATTCATATTTTCTGCTTTAAGTGTTGCTATCATATACCTAACTTCATGATAATGTTGCAAACATTTTTATATTAATACAGTTGCCAAAAATCTATTGTTCACGCTAAAACTTTAAGTGGCAGTTATGGGGAAAATAAAATACCTTAAATTTGATCAATGCAGTTCGCTAATTAGAGGCAGAGGATGGCATTAGCCCGAAAAAATCAGAAAAAATCTGCCTCCTTATTTTCTACTTATTGTATCTTAGCTAGTACAGAATGACTCTTACTAGCATTGTTACAACTTCATTTTATGAAATCGTAGAAGCAATATGGAAGTACCTTCAGTTGAAAAGGTGCGACACGAGAGAAACAGATTTTCTTCAGTTTGGCTTATAAGAATTTGTGAGACAAAATTGAATTTCCACCTGCAGTCTATATCTAATAACCTGCAATTGGTAGATGCATACCTCTTTGCATGCATAATATGCTATAAATAATACTTCAAGAAAAAGAAATTGAAAAACATTGCATGGTCAAATTAATGTGATCTGCCTTATGAAAAAGCCGAAACATTAGCAAAATGGTGAAATAAAAATGGTGAAAGAAAATGTTTCAAGATACTGCCCATAATTTGAACAGTACCATTGGCTGAGTAATAATTTATATTGGAAAAAATGCAGCAACAGTGTACTTGGACCTTAAGACGGCTTGATCCTGCACCGTTTGCTTGGGCAAAATTCCCTTTTAGTTCAGCTGACTTTGCAATAATTCCTGCTTCCACTATGGGAACATTACCCAAATAAAATTCTTTAGCAGTGTTCTTAGTAAATTGCTGAATATTATTTCATTTATCTGTGTCCCTCACACTTGAAAACAACTGCTTGCTTGCAAAATGTAGAACTTCATTTTCCAAAGTTCGCACTGTGGATGTCTTAGCCTGAAGTTGAAGGGCACACATAATACACCTGAATCTTCAATGTAACATAAGGACTGCTCTGCCTGGTTTGGTTGTGGGCAACAAGGAGAAGAAAGGAATTAGGGTGTGTTCTTTTTTTTCCTGTATTAACACACACATACAGCCAAAAGAGTACTTCGGAAAACACTCAGTTTTCCAAGGCATGCGTCACATCTTCTAAAATTTGATCTGTGCTTAGAAGGTCCTCAAGAACTTTGCCAAATTTTCTCCTATAATAGAAAATAATCTTACATTTTATTGAGGTCTGTTTGCCTAGTGAACCCTACGTAGATTTATTTTTTGTGCATTGAACAAGGCCCAAGTAGAAATAGGATTTTAACAGCAATCAAAACAAGATCCTTCCTTGTGACTGCTTGACCACTTTCCTGAGACCCTGGTTCATGGTTTGTAGACTTCAAAATCACATTTAAAAATTTAAGGACAAAAACCATATACTCAGCTCAGGATGGCAAACTTTTCCCTTTAAACATCATCTGTATACTTCAATTAAGCAGCTCCATTTAAAATCACCCAGGCATGTAGAAGAAAAGCTTGTAATTGGTCCCTGTTATTTGTTATAGTCAGTTTCTGCTACTCAGAGCATCTGGTGGATACCTTGCTCTAGCATCAGTGCAAATTAGACCCTGAACAACAGCCCACCTGATAGATATAGTCATAACACCACACAGATTGTCCTCTGTGGCAGCTCTGGCTGTATGCCTTTGGAGGACCCCTTTGCACCAAAAGACTCCTGACAGTCTGAACAAGAGAGCAGACTAGGCTACAGGCTAAGTACATGTATACCTAGGCTACAGGCTAAATATATTTTTACCTGATACCTTTACCCACCAAACTTCAGTGCAAGTCCTTTGAAAAGTTTACTGCAGTGATCTTTAAATCTCCACATTTGTGCCATGCTCACAGCCACATACACGCAGTCCTAGGTTAAGGACAGACATTACACATAAACCAGGTTAAGTGATCAGAAACTGGCTTAAACCTGTAACAGAACAGTCATTCAGTGCATGTAAACCAGTTTCAAAATGGCCAAAACCAGTTTGAGATAAACCTGCTGGACTTACTATCAGACTTAACTGATTTGGCTCAAACCACTTTATGCAATGTCTGTCCCAGACTCCTTGCTAGTTTAAGATAAACCAGACACCCCCAGCATCCCAGCCAAGGTTCCCTCTAAGCTGCACGCATGCACAGCCATGCACAGTTAAAAATGTTGCCATGCAGTAACTTTTTAAGCCAGAGCCTGGCTGCAGGGAAGGGACAGAGGGAGGGAGAAGGAAAAGGGGGAAGAGTTCCCCCCAGCATGAAACAGAGCTTCCCCCTGCCCTGGTGGTGGGAGGATTGGGGAAAAAAAGTCCCCCTCTGGGGCTGGACAGCGTCCTATAGAGCCCCCCTCCCCACCCTGCAGCAATGGGAGAAGCAGGGGGAAGAGTCCCTCTCTGGGGCTAGGCCAGGCAGCCTCACAGAGCCCCCCCTCCCCCCCCCACCACGGTGGGGGAGGAGGAGGGAGAAGAGCCCCCCCGCTCCCCCCCCAGCACTGAACAGGGCCTCCCTCCTGGCCCTGCTACAGTGGGGAGAAGGAGGATGAGGAAGAGTTCCCCTCTGGAACCAGGCAGCCCTGTGTACTGGGAATCCTGGCTGTCAGGGGACATCTGGAGCAGGCCAGCCAGGGCCTGGCTATGCCCCCTCTCCTCAGTTCAGCTTCCCTGTGGAAGGGAGGGCTGCTCTAGCATCCCCAGGCTGCTGGCTCCTGCAGGCATGTGACTGCATTTCTGGGATGCCTATGCGGTTACAAACCAGTTTAGCCTAGCTAAGTTAGACTAACCTAGAAAGATTGAATCAAGTCAGGCTCAGGGTTTTTGAATGTCTGTCCCTAGCCCTAGTGGAATTTCCACCCCCTTCCTCCTCCTCCCCCCCACCCCGCCCCCCTTGCCACTTCCCCCAAATGATGAAATTTAGTTTCAATTTTTTACCTTCTCAGGTTTTGTGACAACTCAAGCAAATCTACAGTGCTGTCCTCACTGGCAGGCGAAGTGTGGCATAAGCCCAATTTTGAGCAATCATAGGACCATTTTTCTTTCCTGCTGTAACTGTGATGTCACCTGTTCACTTGTGGGAGGGGTGGACATTCAAATCCAGAATTCAAAGCCCAGTTTCCAGGAGCGTGAATCCTTAGTTTAAAGCCAAGCAAAAGTTTACCCAAACACTTGCTGAAGCTGTTGTTGCATATGTATCCAGTTGAACTTGCGTCTGCTGTTCCTTACTTATGAACTGAAATCCTATTGTAGTTGAAAAGAAGGCAAGTCAAAAATGGCCATTTTTTGTTTTTCTTTCTGAGCTTTATAGACATTATTTTTATGGGACTTCTGCCTTAAGAGCTTAACAGAAGAGTCATATCCATTCAGAAATTGAACATGTTTTAAATTAACAGCCACATAACAAACAATAGATCTTACCATTGAAAGAGTTTAATTATCAATGGTAATGTGTCTTGAGAGAAAAGAGCTCTGTTTCAGCCTTACATCAATTACTTTCATAGGAGCACGCACCAAACATGGGTTCTTTCACAATTTATATAAAAGTTTCACATTCTAGTTAAATGATATACTACTACCTGTTGTTGATTATTTTTTAAAGTTATTTTAAATTAAAATTCAGCTGGCATTGGCCAAGCACATATTATTTTGCATATTCTTTATCGAGTAATTTATTTGTCTTATTCTTTCTTAGTGTACCTACCACAGGTCTGCGTGCATTGCGATAAAGCTAAAAAGGAAATAAGTCTGATAGAGAGACATAATTAGAAAAATGGATCAGAATGACTCAAAAGGTTTGTAGGAGTTAGGAGGGTGACAAGTCTCTTCAGCTTATACAGATACCCTCCTGATGCATTACAAAAAGAGAAAAAAGATGGAAGCAGTAAGTTTCAAAGAATTAAAAAGTGTCATTGAATTGTGTTGCTAGGAAAGCAGATGAAATGCATGGGGCTTTATACCAAATAATTTTCTGTGTGGCAAAAAGCACTTCCTTTTAGTGATGCTACTATTTAGAGCTTTTTGCAGCTCTCTAGGTTTCAATGGCGGATCAAAAGGTAGCAACACGCTGCAATGTCATTTTCTAATGCCTAAATATCAGGATTTTAATGCTACACGTGTTTCCTTTTTTCCTTTCATTTCAACTTGAAACATTTTCAGTATTTTTTCCTAACTTCTCCTTTTTCAGCTTCTTTTTTCTGTAACACAACATTTTGATTCTCTGTTAATTATCCTTTTCCCCACATTGTATTTCTAATATAATACAATCTAATGCTGCTGAGGATGCAGGGATTTTATTTGGATTTTGTGTGGTATGTGTGTTGTTATTCTGATATAGTTACTGCATTATTATTTGCCTCCCCTTGAAACAAAAGTATATTTTAATACAAATATTTTCATTAGTCTCTCAGCAAATATACATCATCACATGAAACCCTATGTAAAAGAAAGATTTTTGTATACTTGCTTACATGTCAACTAACATAATCCTGTTGCATTTTTTGTGTTTGTTAACTCCCACATTTGCAAAATTATAGCATCATAGCTATTATCCTAATGACTTAAATTCCAATTATACTCATTCTTCATAGGCATGAAAAGGAAAACTACAAGACAAAACAAATACAAGACAGAAATATACTACAATACTCTATGTAGAAAAATAGTTGATCTGTGCCAAATACTGTACTAGAATTTAAATTGGCCCAAGGAGACAATAACTGAGCAACATTTTAAGTCTTATATATTTCAGCTCTCAATATATACTCCAAAATAAAGCCTTTAATATTCTGTCCCTTCCTCTTTGCCTCCCATCCTAATATAGAGCCAAAAAGGAATAAAACAGTATTAATGCATCTGGGTTGTCTTGCCTATCAATGCCCCCATTGGGGTACTGAACCAGTTAAGTCAGTCCACCTGTGGAGACTCATGGAGCTGGTAGGATTCCAAAGTTCTATGGGAGATGTTCCCATCGACTTTGATGGCTACTCTGTTTGATGGCCTGGTCAAATTGTAGAATAGTACACTGACGGTGTCTGCTCTCACTGCTGTGGCGGCATGGCCACCCCGGTATAGAGGGGATTTGAAACATGTTAAGTAGGAGGGTAATCAGTTAGCATGCAGGGGGATCCCGGGTCATACTGGAGCCAACCAATTCATCCCTATGTCCTTTTAAAAGGTTGCAAATTGCCCTGTGGCAGAAGTCTTCTGGGTGGTGAGTGGCCTGGTTGATTTGGGTTGACTTCACCAGAAACTGAGGACCTACATGTTTCTCTGATGAGTTTGACCCCTGCTTTGTTGACAAAGTAATTCATATCCAGAGTGCCTTGTGGACTGCAAGTCTTGCTGCAGAGTCAGACTTCATGGTTGGAAAAGCTGGGTTTTGTTTGGTTTATATGGATCCATTTCAGTTGTTGTTACCTACTGATGCAGAGAATGTGCTCAAAGGGATTCAGTTAGCCAGTTATGAATTGGACCCATGCCTGTCCTGGCTTGCAGAAGTCAGCTGAGGAGACACAGGCTATTGCAGTTGAGCTGTGTCTTGGCATCTTCCCCTTCTTAGGAGGGCAGGGTGCTGGACATTCTTAAGTCTGAAGTTCTCCAGCCCCCACTCAAAAATAATCTCTTGATGCTGACTCCCCAGCCATCTATCTCTGTTTCCACCTTCCTTTTCTGGGTGTAGGCCATTAACTGGGTAGTCTTCTAACAGCTCCAAGCGCATTTGGATGCAATTGGATTCCTGGACCCTGTCACTCTTGTTTTTGTCCTTGCCATACTACACAGGTGGCATTTGTCGTCTTGGTTGATGATATTCTCCTGGAGATCAATGAGATAAACTTCATGCTTTTGATTTTATTAGATAACACATTTACATGATCTGGGTATTTATGGAACTGCTCTTCATTGGTTCTGCTCTTTCCTAGCAGGGAAGTCCTAGAGAGTGATAATGGGTGAGTGATCATCACCCCTTTGGAACCTTCCCTGTGGGGTCACCCAGGGTTTGATCTTATCACCCCCCCTGTTTAACATGTAGCAAAATTGTGCAGAGATTTGTAGTGAGTTGCCATCAGTATGCTGATGACACCTAACTCTGTCTCTGTTTTTCATCAGTCCAACACCTGAAGTCTTGAGTGTCTGGCTACCATAAGGGATTAGATGTAGGTAAAGAATTGAATCTGAACCCAGACAAGACAGAGGTGATGGTTGTGGCCAGACACGATGACTTGCAGATAGTGATTGGGACACCTGAAGAGTTTAACCTCCCCATGTCAGTCAGATCTTTAGGCTTGGGGTGTTTCTGGTTCCCTTGCTACACCTGAATTCTCAGATTGTGGCAGTGGCTAGGAGCACGTTTTACCAACTCCATCTGGTGAGAAGGCTGCAAACCTTTCTTTCAGACTTGGATCTGCCCACCATGCTTTTCTAACCTTGAGGCTAAGCTGCTCCACTGTGCTCTATATTCATCTGAGGGCTATCAGGAAGGTGCAGCTGGTACAGAACACAGTGGTTCGTCTTCTAATGGGGATGGGTCACTAGGAGCACATCACAATGCTCCAAAGCCTGCACTGCCTTCCAGTAGCTTTTTGGGCACCATTTAAGGTACTGATTTTGACCTATACAGTCCTAAATGATCTGGGCTAAGGAACTATCTTCTCCTTTATGCTCCACTATGATAAGGCTGCTTCACTTAAGGTCAGGCAAAAGCAACCTTCTGGAATTACCATATCTGCACCAATTTTGTTCAGTGAAAACATGAGGGAGGTTGTTCTCAGTAGTCACTCTTCAGCTCTGAGCTCTGGCACTCCACCCCTCCCCTTTCCTCCCCACCTGTGGTCTATCAGTACCCAAGAATGGACATCCTCTGGCAGCATTGTAAGTCTTCTTTATTTTGACAACCCTTCAACAGGTGAGGTTACATTTTGAAGCATTGTCTGGGGAGTTTGTTCTATTAGATATAATTTTATTTTAGTATTTTTATTTGTCTTTATAATTTATCGGTTTGGTTTGTTTGTTTGTTTGTTGGTTGGTTTTTTGCTGGAAGCTGCCCTGAGGCTCCTTAGGGTAGGATGGCATAAACAGTCTAATAAATAAATAACATCCGAGGTGTATTTTAAGGAAAATACTTAATGAAAAGCTGTAACTTAAGGGTGCAGCTTTGCCTTATAGACCTGTGATTTTGATGTAGTCAAATAATCCTGAGCCAGGACACACTGACCCCTGTTCCTTTGGGAGCAGGAGTAGGCCTATGATGTACCTTTTACACTGTTGAGAAGGTTTTTGTAAAGGAAACCAGCTTTTTATTTGTATTAGTATGAAGGCTAAAAGGTCACATAGGGACTGATTCTGTAGTTATACAACAAGAATCCAATCGATACAATCAGAACATCAGGTCTTGGGATCCAAATTACTGCATTCTGATAATAAACTTGATGCACAATGCTGTACTTGAAGTCTGGTCTGCTATACTGGTGTAATAAAAAGATAATGGACTATGAAGCAGACTAATAAGATTTTTAAGGAGCTAAAGCACTAAGTCACTTTAAATCTATTGAGCCTCTCCAAAGCATTAATATAATAATCTTGACAAGTGTACTTCACTATCACTGTAGGCAGATAGCAAGAATTGCACATGGTGGCGTTCTCTTTAGGGTGAAGTAGCAGACAAGTGGGGCTTCTTTACAGCGATATGAAGAAAAACTTTTATTGCAATGTGTATAATTTAACCCTTTCACTATCAATGCTATGTTTGTATGTGTTTTACTAAAAATGGAGTCACAAAAATGGTATGACAGACCTCTGTATAATTCTCAGCCCTAAGAGAGGGGAGGGTCATCATTCTCAAACTAGACCAGTAGTGCTTATTTCTGTATCTCTCCAGTGGGAGTTGCATCCCACCTCTGTAAGGATTTCAGAACTAGACCCTTCACAGTGTTAAACTTTACTATGACTACTCCTGTCATTTTTGCATGATGCATAACAAAATTTCTGTACTTTACATGCTTGTTGTATGTTTTTAATTTCAGGTTAACACATTCTCAGATATGATGTAAACAACTCAAAGCAATAGAGCAAAAAACATTTCCTACCTAACTCAATGAACTTTAAATATTCTTCAATCCCAAGTAGCAAATTATTTAGAATTTCACTTGATAGTTTTTTACCTTGCTGTGTTCAATATGACAATGTTGTTCTTGTTTTTTCTCATTTTTTTGAACCCCTGTTTATATGTGTGTATTTTTTTCCTCTGCCTAGACCTGGTTAACCATTTCTGTGAACAGGTCCTCAATTTTTTACTTTGTCCCTACTTTCCTGTCGTAGCCCCATCTTCCCCTGGTGTCGACTCCGTACCCTTACAGCGCACAGGCAGTCAGCACGGCACTCAAAACGCAACATCGACCTTCCAGAGGGCCAGCTATGCTGCAGGCCCAGCCTCCAATTACGCAGATCCCTACCGACAGCTGCAGTATTGTCCTTCTGTTGAATCACCATACAGCAAATCTGGGCCAGCCATCCCACCTGAGGGGACCTTGGCTAGGTCACCTTCCATTGATAGCATTCAAAAAGATCCCAGGTGGGTGAAACCTTACTTTGTCTACTGTCATATGTTCATTAAGTGACTTCTGATTGCAGTTTATGCGTTTCAATGATGGTATGTCAGCAAAAATTCAAACAGAAATAATTTTACCTATTTGGTTCTTTGGTTGTAATGATCTATTTTAATATATTAACTTAAATAGTTTTATGAGTGCTCTTTTATGACAAAATGGTAATGTGACCTTGAGTGCGTAAATTTAGTCTGCTTCTGGCTGTGCATTATATGTAGTCCTGTAAAAAGTAACTTGTTTGTTTGTGTGAAAATGAGAACACTGGCACCCTGAGTCTTTGAATCTTAATTGCAGTAGATTACATTTTTCTTTTTCTCTGCAGAAAGAAAGTTGTTTGACTTGTTTTTCTATAAATATTTAAGAGAATGCACAAGTACCAGCCCAGTATTAGGCTATGGCTGGGAGCAATGATTACCAAATAGAATATATTCAAGTCCATAGCTCATCTTAAGCTATGGAATATAGGCTCCAAATGCTGGTATATGATAATGGAGTGATTTGCAGTGTAATTTTCAAGAATTAATTATGGATGCCTGTTAATTTTAAATGTTATGGTATCTCTTATTAACTGAAAATATCTGCCTCAATATACACATGTAATTTAGGGGTGGACTGAGGAGAGTAGTGTACATATGTCTGTATGTGTGAAGCAATAAAACATTCTCATCACAGCCTTCTCTAGGTATAATGTAAATCAGAGAGGGCAAGTTTGTTGGCAGCATTGCAATCACCAAACTGTCCTTAGTGATAACAGTAACTGAAATAGAAGTGTTAGTATCTCTTGATGCATGTGGTTGTTTTGTCATGTAAAGTATTAGTAATTTCATCTTTGTGACTCATAATGACTCCTGCTTGCTAAAAGCTTTTGAAGTTGAAATGGGACTCTTGAGAAGTTACATCATTTAGATTTTATTCACAAATATGTGACCTCTGGAAATATGTTTGTTTGTAGTAGATTTGCTGTGCTAGCAGGCATGCTTTGCTGCATAAAAGTTAGCAAAAGGAGAATCCAAAAATACATCCCCACAATTCATTAAAGAAATATTTGACTGACAAAATGGAAAGGTTTTCCTTCTTCCACTACAGAAGAAAATTGTTCCCAGTTTTAGCAGCATTAACTCTGAAAATTGATGAATCACATAGAAACTAATTGTATGGGTATGCCTGCCCCACCGGAGCAAGCACTATTAAGCATGCCCCATACAACGCATGCCCAATCCTATAAATGAAAGTAAGGGAGGTTGCAGCCAAAGAGTGGTGCTGAATATGAACAAATAAGCACACTTGAGAGACACACAGAAAAAGCAGTGCCTTATTTTAGGGGTGGCATGCATGATATGGGAGTAAGGGAGCAGAGCATGTTTTATGGCACTGCCCCCAGATATAACAGGGAAAAGAGGGAAGGCATGTATCTTGGTTTAAGAGACCAAGAACCAATACAGACTGGTTCCGCTTTTAGCCAGGCTCATGCTTACTAGATGTCCCTTTTTCATTTGCTGTCTCAATCGCCTCAATTTTGGTGACACTTCACATGCTTAAGTGAGGGTCCACAAGTGCCAGTTAGCATATAAAGATAACCTGTCATTCCACTGAAAAATTTTACCTACAGGGAAAGTCACTGAATCCAAGTGGTGGTTGCACAGTACTGAATTCTTGATGAGGCTCTTACAAAAAAGTCTTTTATTCATGGAATTGAATTCTCTTTTTGCAGTAATACCTTAACAAAACTATGAGAACCTGAAACACAAGAGGAAACTTGACACTAGCTGTAAACAAGTTGAAATTGAAGGCAGTTTGCCTTATACTGAGAGAAAGCATATTTACTATATCCCTAGTAGTGCTGGACACATGGTTTTAAAAGAGGTCACCCTTGTTCACAACAAGTACTATCACTGTAATTTTGGCAAGGTTGGCACCTGTATAGCTTATCTGTGTGGTGGATGTCAGATTTATTCTTTTTGTACAATGCCCTTTGTTTAGTTTTGCTGCTTTTGCCTCCTTTTCCAACGCTTTTATGTTTCTCTTCCTCATCCCCATATGATACACATTGTGCATGAAATTAAATTAATGCTGTTTTCCATAATTGACAAAGAAGAAGGTATTCTAACAGCCATGGGTATAAGTAAATATTGATCAGTTTTTCACATGTATTGAGTCATATGTCCCTTTTTCATTGCACAAATTAGTTATAAACAGGCCATGATTGCTATGATACTTTATAGTAAGGAAATTTGGTCTGCAGGGGTAGGGGCTAGGGGCAGACATTACACATAAACTGGTTTAAGTGATCAGAAACTGGTTTATATCTGTAATAGAACATAAGTTCAGTGGATATAAAGCAATTTCAAAATGGCTGAAACTGGTTTATGATAAACTGGGTTGAATATAGTATCAGATTTAACTGATTTGGGTCAAACCTGTTTATGCAATGTCTCTCCCAGACCCCTTCTGATTTAAGTTAAGCCAGAGTCCCCCAGCATCCCATGTGCTTTGCACCCCTGGGCTGTGCTCTCTACTCCAGAGGACAGGGCTGGCCCCACCCCTCTGCTCCCTAGTAGAACCTGGTAGAACCCCCTGTTCCCCCCTCACCCCTGCTGCTGCTTGCTGCTCAAGCAGGGATTCCCCCCTCCCTCCTTCCCATCTCCCACAGCACAGACCCCAGCACCAAGGACCCTAGCTGGCATGTGGTATGCTAGCTAATGCTGAGAGGTGTCTGTGTGTCTCCAATTTCACTGGGACAGGACAAATGCAGACAGGACAGTGTCCACTTAGGCTTTTTTGGAGCTAATCAACAGGTTAGCTGGTAATGTCCCTCTGTTCCTTCCTTGGAAGAAGCTGTTTAAGAAGAGCTTGAACTAATGAGAGAGGCTTTTGTTTTTTTGATGGACTGCTAAACACTGCGTTATCAGCTCCCTGCTGGCTCCCTCCCCTGTCAGGTTTGCAGACAGTATCAAGAATCAGGGAGAGGAAGATTGAAAAGCTACCTGACATCAACAGATGCATGCACTGCACACATGTAGTGCTCCCTCCCCCTTCCCCCTTTGCCTCAAAGTGCTAGCTAGGAGCTGGCAACACTCCCGCCCGTTGAGCAGCAAGTGGGGAAAAGCCTGGGACTGTGCAGGCAGGGTGGGGGTTTAAACCCCTCTCTAATCAGAGCATTCTGCTGGGCCTGGCCATGGCCCCCTCAGCTCTGTGGAGGGGGAGGGAGGGCTGCTCTAGTGCCTCCTGGCTTCTAGCCTGAGCCACTGCAGGCATATGCCTGCATTTCCTCAGTCCAGAGGGAATGTCTGTGCACTTGCAAATTGGTTCAACCTAGGTAGGTTAGACTAACCTGCAAAGATTCAGGCTCAGGCTTTTTGAATGTCTGTCCCTAGCCCAGATGAACTGTTGATCACCCCTATTGCTTTGGATATTCACTATTCATGAATATTCAATAGTCATTCATAGATTATGTTGTCTGATTGGTCACCTAAGTTGCATAGTATTGCTCTTGTTCACTCACTGGATGACTCCACAGCCACAAAGAAGTTCTATGAATGCCTTGGAAACTATGGTAATCTAACATAAAGCTATGAATGCATGAGTATTTCTGACACCTGCTATTTTCACCAACCTTGTAAATAAAAGTCTGTTCCTATGGAGTTCATGTAAATTAAATGAAGGGAAAGCAAAGGCTTTCAGAACCAGCTGTGTGAATTTTATTCAAACCCATATTTGCAAAGACTTCATTGTAGAATTCACCCAGCTCTAGATCCAGTCTGCAAAATGGAAAGGGTCTGGTATCTTTGCATGCTGCTATCAGGAAGAGGCAAGGAAAACAGATTTTTAGGGTATCGCTACATTGCATTTAGATTGAACTCCAAGGATCGGTCACTTTTAGCCCAAGCCACATGATCTATCACTTCCTGTCTCTGTCTCTTTAATCCTGGTTGCCTCTGTTACACACAGAAGGAAAGGCAAGTAGTAGCGGATGGACTCTGCAGAAAATAGTGACAGGAAGTTGGGTATGGAAGAGCCAGAATCCAGGAATAGAAGTAGAGGGATTGGAGCTGGTAGACTTCCTACATTTTGTTGCCTTGACCGCATGAGTTCTGAGCTTCCTATGGAAGTGAGGGGCTAAGAAGTAGTTCAATTCCAGGGCCTAATATTCAGCAGAGCATCTACAGCCAGCTGTACTGCCACTGGAGGGTAGAGCTTAGGGGTTTTCACTAGAGATGGTCCGCATACATGGGCCATAGTGCCTCCCTGCAGGAGGTCCTAAGTAACAGTGAATTGAAGTTGCAGGGCAACTTGATTCTTCCTTTTCAAATAAAGTAATCAGCTTATTATTAAGGATGGAATTTTCACTCTTATTTATCCGGGCAATGGGAGGCAGGAGGTAGACAAGAAGAAGAAAAGGTACCTGTTGTCTTTCTCCCTGCCAGGCACTCACATATCATAAGGAATTATGCAGACATAGCTGCCCCCAGAATTGTATGCAAAGATAGAAGCAACCTTGCCTAACATGGAAATATAATTCCATATGGTTTAGGAACATGGCTTATACCTGTAACATATCAGGGTCCCAGGGCCATTATGTCCCCTGGTGGCTCCACAACCATGCCTCGCTTTGGCCCTTGGGCGCCTACCTCACTTGTCTTATTTGCCACGCCTTGATGGTAATATAAATCATAAGCCCCTCGGCTGTAATATAAACAACAAAGTAGCAGCCCTTTGTCCCGTTAAGAGAGCAAACCTTCTTTCTCCCCTTTACCAATGTATCTCCCATCATAGGCTCCTTATGAGCTCCCCAAGCTTCGGTGTTCCTACAGGCAGCAAATGGTCAGCCCATCATCCCTGGGTGGCCCTCCTAGGCAGGAGCTCCTTCCCCTGTGGCAGCCAGGGAGAGACTTCTCTGTCAGCCCTAGCCTTGAGCTTATATGCACCCAGGGCCCTGCCTACATCTGGTCAGGTGACTGCTTGGGCTGGCTGATAATTGCCTCATTAGCCTTGTTGCTGGCAACTGGGAGGTGCTGGCCCCTGCCTAGCCTGCACAGCTCCCTGGCTGGGCCGGTTTTCTTCTTCAAGGAACAGAGAGCCCAGCACTCTCTATTACAGTACCCTTCACCAGTTGTAGCAGCACCATGCTTGAAACCTCTAACTGTCCTTTTGAAGCAATGGTCCTTTTGAGCATATGTAGTATCCAAGAGCTATATTCCCTGGCATGGCCAGAATGATTTACTAAGCTGCCCCAAGGATATAGCACTTGGTACTGATCATTACATTACCAAAAAGGTATTGACAAACTGGAAGGAGTCTAGAGCAAAGCAGCAAAAACTATCAGAGGACTTGGACACATTGATTTATGGGAAATATTAAAAGCTTGGCTAACTGACAAGTGGAAGGAGGGAAACAAAACAGTTTACAGATAATTTAGGCAACACCAAAGAAGCGTAGACATTATTTAATATATACAGATGCATAATGATGACTAATAGATCAAACTAAAAAAATATAATTTCAGGCTGAATATCAAGAAATGATGATTGTAAGCTGTCTTCTGTCATACAGCTGTATTAGGAGAGAGCTCACTTGGGCTTTTGAAGCCAGACTGAGCAAACCCCAGAAATATATATTGAAGAAAACTGTTTATACAGTTGAAATCCAAGTCCAACATTTGTTTTCCCCCACAGACTATTATAAAACATCATTTAGCCTTCATTTATTTATAAGAATATGAGACAAAAACATAATAATGTGTTTTTTAAAATAAACATATTGGAATTCTTAATCACTTTTATAGTCTCTGATTCTTTTTTTTAATCAAATGTATCACAGAACAGCAAGGCAAATTGTCAGCTGGTATTAACTAGTACAGCTCCACTGAAGTTAGTAAAACTACATACACCAGCTGAGGTTCTGTACCATTGTGCTAACCATTTCTTTTAAGAAAATGAAAAATGACATCATGACCAACAACAGAAGTGAAGGTCTGCAACTGGGATAATAACAAAAACAGTGACCAGTGAAAAGATTGTGAACATGAAACAGCTCTTTTCATGATCTGTGGACCTTGGCATCTTTGCATGGCTAAAGTCAAAGACAAAAACTAATGAAACAGTGAAGTATGACTATGATATAAACTCTGACCAAAGTTCAAATTTGCATCCATAATTTTAATATACTGTATATTTTATATTTAAAACATATTTTCAAATGATTATATATATATATATATATATATTTTTTACTGCTATTCTAAATATGAAGGGACCACAGGATTCAGGAAACAATATTGTTTCTTGAATTCACTGGCAAATAGCACAGGAAAAAATGGTTGCTGATGCTGCAAAATATATAATGAATACCTCTACCCAAACCAGGTTTGTACACATGCATGTGTGTGCGCGCACATGCGTGCGTGCATATGTATGTATGTATAATGTATACACACTTTGTACTTTTTATAATAGAGGAAGATACACCACAATGAAGCTGTTTTTATAGGATTTTCAACCAAAGTAAAAATTTCAAGTGAGAACCTATTTTTGTAAAATTTCCTTCCCTGTTCTCAATTCAGGACATGTAATAGCCAATCAGATTTCGGGAATCAGATAAATGTTTTGAGGTTTTATGCTTTCTAAGATCATCTAACTTTGTGCCCTAGAAATAATTTGCAAATCATCCAGTTCCCACCCCAATGTATGAATCCAGAAACTATATAAATGCTAAGCTTCCCTAGTCCTAAAACTTCTCACTATAACCCTTAAAAGCCTTTCACCCCCATTTTTTTCTTCTCATGACACCAAAATATAAAACATAAATAAATCTTTATGGTGAAATCATGATAAGCTACATTAAAATAATGTTAATAATCTTATTTAAAGGGACAGTATTAAGTTAAAAACCATATATTAAAAGCTGACTGTGTAAAAATTAATTATTTATAAAAGCATTTTTCCTTGCATCTGATGTTTGTTTGCTTATTATGCCTTATTAAAAGGCATGCATGGTAAGGAGAGGTCATGTCACTTCACATTTCACAGTTGCTTTAAGACTGTGCTATAGTGTTTGGCTGATAAGTAAAATAATAGACTATTTACACTTAAATTAAGGGAGGAATAATAAAAATTCAATTAATTGCATTTGTAAAAACTTTTCTTATAAAACTTAAATCTTGGACCCAAACTACCCATGGATCTCTCTTAAAATCCACACAATGAAAAAGCTGCATCTTTTACTTGAAAAAATCTACATATTTTGTTAAGTTAGTGATGATATATATAATTGTCCCTTTTGCTAGATAAGATCAAGTTAGTAAGGAAGAGTTTTTGTTCAGAGAACATTCCAGTTTTATTTGTAATTCCTGTTTTTGCTTGATTTTTTGTTGTTTTGAGGATGGGAAGGGCTCAAGTGTAGAACTGTATCAAAACTTACTATGTCATATGAGGGAGACCACAGAACGTTTAATGAATTTTGTATATTAACTAAAAAGTGAATAAATATAATTCTTTGTACAGGTGGGCTTCGTGTATGTTAAGTGGTAACAGTGGGCTGGTTTGGTTATAGCTTGCTGTGCCATAGTGAATTATATTATATAAGGTTTTGTAGTTAAAATTTTCTAAGAACAATGATGGCAAAGTTACCTTTACTACTTTTTGATAGTTTTTGCATCACTTTCTGAGATAAAATGTTACAACTAAGCAAGATAGTTTCAAATGTAAAGGACATTAAAAATCCACATATTCAACAGTGGCACTCCCTATTTGAGCTGTCCAGATATAAGTCAACATTATTACTTATTGTCCCAGATATTGCATAATTAAACTTTAATCTCCTGAGGCATTCTTGCCACGCTTCTTGCTTTCAGAGACAATGCTCCATTTCATTACTTTGGATGGGGTTAATTTCCCACTGCTCATGGGATGAAGGCACTGACTTAGTACCTTCAAAGCCCTTAATTCAAAACCCTTTAATTGCACAAAAAAGAAACCAACTGAAACACAGCATCCTGTTTTTATTCTGAACCACCAGAGCCCATTTTTGCATTGCTCTCTACAACAACCTGCACTGTATTTTCAAACTCTACACTATAAAGCTTTCTTTTCCTATAGTAAAAAGGATCTCATTAAGATAAGTGCCAATTAACATCTATGTGGTCATAAAAATGCTTAAGAGATTAGAACGCAAAGTATAAAACATGGGCTGTTTTTAAGATAAATGTTTCTGCAGGAGCTCTTACAATGCATTTAATTTTGTTTTGTTTTAAGGATTATCATACTATTAACAGAATTACTGTTCTGCAAATCTGAATAATAATGAAAGTCAGTAAAACAGTATCACGAGAGAGGACAAGAAGAATATAACCTCCAGTGTCTGTGTTTAAGCAAAAGCACTAAATCTCTGTGTATATTGAAGCTGACTGTGATTTTTTTGAGAAAAGATTTTTTTTATCAGGACTGATTTTTGAGGACTGTAGCTATAAGTTTCTATAGTTAAAGGCATCTAAGCACCAGTATGAAATTTCTGGTCAGGGATTGACACATGCACCTCAAGAATAGCCAGTAGGTTATTGGTTAAGGCTGTCATCTGAGAAGAAGCTCCCAGCTTCACTTCTTGGTCTCATTCAGACTAGGGACTTGAAACTCAGTCCATCACATCCTAGCTGTGTGCTGTGACTCTTAGGCTTTTTGCTGTTCCATGGGTATTTCTTTTCAGACTGTTCCACTCTTTATAAATAATTAACGTGGAGTTAAAGCCTCCATGTCCCATCTTTGAGCTGTAAGCAGGGGTCTATAGAGTCAGAGGGCACTGACAGACATGACATTTTGTCATGTGATTGGCCACTGAAAGCACTCTATCGCCATGCACAGACAGAAGTGCTTGGCTGCAGAGCACTTTAAAAAGTGCCTGATCGCATGACAAATGAACCCTCATTACGTGAGGGTTCAAATAAAGGTGCTCCAAAGCGGAGCACCTTTATTACCTTCTGTTAGTGCATGGTGGGAGAAGGGCTAGGCTGAAGCAGGCCATCCTCAGTGCTGCTTTCAGGATGGGACAGGGAGTAGGGAGGGGAGCGAGTTCCATCTGGGGTTTGCCCAGCCTTTGTTGGAGGATGGGTTAGATGGATTGGAGCCCCCTGCTCCTGAGGTGGGGAGCTCCAATCCACTCACCCCCCACCACTCCAGCACAGGCTGGTAAAACCCTAGAACAGGCCTCCCTCCCTTCCCTGCCCCCAACCTTGTCCTGAGACAGCATTGGAGTTGGGGGTGGGGGCAGGGCTAGGGAAAGAGGCTGCAGACATGCAGCCTCTCTTGTTGAATTGGTCCCAAAGTGGAGCTCAATCCCCCACTCTCCTGACCCAACAGTGAATGTCTGCTGGGTTGGGAGGGCCAGTCTAACTCATGAAACTTTCTGTGAAGTGCCATAAGTTAGACCGAGGAACTGTACCTCTATCAAACTAAAGCCCAGAGTCTCTTGCCCTCTCACTGCCCCATTCTTTTCTCCCTCTCCCAGCTCAAGTGCATATTTAATAATTTATACAAAATGTTCCAACACAAGAAACTGAGAGAGACAGAGATTAAATCCGTACCCCAGTGGTCAGGGCACTCATCTAAGATTTCTCTCTATGGTCTGAGTTAGGCCGAACAGGGACTTGAAACTGAGCCTCACTATAGCTTAAGCAGTGGGATCGGTGAGTTCTCTCCTCTCATTCTGAAAAGTCTTAGTTTTGTTCTGATGTGGAAAGAGAAAGTGGGGAAACCCTTCCCTACTGTATCTATGCAACTTGTGTATTCACTCATATTTTTAAAAACAGTTAACCCATTTTGAGTAAGATAAACATCAATTCAAACAAGGGACTAGCCCAGAAACCTTTTAGTAACCTCCTGATCACTCTTCCCCCTGCAGTCCTATGACTTTTTTCTCAGCATACATACCTGAGAAAGCCCATTAAATTGGCACAGCCAAGTAGGTGGAGCTCTCACACACTCATTTTGCAATGACAGTACTAAGTGCATGTTTCTGTCTTCCAGTCAGGTAAGTATCTGTTCTGCTTTCCCTTTTGCTGTTGCTGAGGAGGTGACATAGACTCACAGGCATTCACCAATACCTAGTTCAGTACAGAGCAGTAAATCAATACAAAACATTAGAATCAAAACAAAGATGCAGCCACCTGAAGCATGCACAAGCACAAACCAAAGGAGATGCGTCGAGGGCAAATCTCAGGCAAACCAAAGTGCCATGTGAAAAGGACAAGTTGTCTTTTAGCTTACAGAATAGCTATGGGAAAAGATGACAGATTTAAAACAAGCAAATGGAAAGCAGTGAGTTGGTCTCAGAATAGTTAAGGATGAAGCCTTTAAATCGGATTTATAGTGTGTCATAACTTGGAATTCTAGTAGACCAACTTGAGACTGTTTCACAACAAAGGACCCTTGACCAGGAATTTCAAGACCAAATAAATAAAAGAGCAGCCCATCCTAAGCCATTTATAACTGCTGGACAAGTCTTGGGGAAGCAGGGTTATTTCTCAGATACCTAGTCCGTAGAATGTGAAGTTTTACAAAAAACAGAATTTATGGTTTATATTGTTTTGTCTTCTATTGCCTGTGTAGATTAAATAGAATGGTTGCTCAAGACCTAAAAATGTTATGGCGTGAAAGGAGTGGGTGATATGGACTGATGATTCATTTCACTCTATGGTAAAAGCAGCTCACTATTCAGCAGATGGTTTTCTATACTAGATCTTTACTTTTTACTACATGGTGCACATGCTTATTATGTATGCTTCTTTGTACTGCATAGAAAAGCCTGAAGTGCACACTAAACAAAGGAGAAAAGTTTGGGGGTTTATTTTAGTTGATGTAACATTAGTGTCCATTTCAAGCCTTTCCTATAATTGGTGTCATTCTATTAAGGGCTCAGGAGTTTGCTCCATTTTGTTGCCATCTTGCCTTTAAAAGTACCCTAAATACCATCATTAACTACTCTCATCATATTGTAATGGGTAGAAATTGTAATTTCTACCCATGGTAGTGGCATGGACATTGCTGATCCATTGAGTTTGACTAATGAGTCCAGTTTGGCAGTACTTACAGCTCCCAAACCAGAAGCAGAGAAATTAATTTGTTATGAAGAGTATGATATGCCATATCCTTTTCATTTGGTGATATATTTACTTTCTCTACTTTGTGCAATCTTTACATATGTGATGTGCAGGCTTATTACTATCTTCCTGCTTTGATGAAAATATTTTACTTTACCTCTTCTTAAAAGGTATAGAGTTATTTCTTTTCTATATACTTGATGTGACACAAAGTGCAATGTGTGTCATGTTCTCTTTATCAGTACAGCAGCAGTAGAGGGGAGGTGGTAGTTGGAGCTGAAGAGAACACTTGTTTGCTCAGAGAGTATATATCTAAATGGAAGGCAAAAACAGAGCCATTATCACAGCTTCAATGAAGGTTGTAACAGCTGAGTCGGGAGGATGGCTTCATTTGGCTATACCTGTTGAATAGTCGCAACAAGGTGCATTCCTCTCTGTGTTATTCGTAGGCTTTATGCCTTTGAAACACATAATACCTTGAGGCACCACCACATTGAGTGTGGACCTCATCCCCCTCCCACTCTCTCTGGCTCATTTCCAGCTCAGATGAGCCATAACTGAATTCCTAATGGTTAATACACCATAATACGCTTTTGTCAGTGTTTGCTGCACATGTTGCTCAGTATCCTGTGGTTCCTTTGTAAACTTTAACAGGTGCAAACTCTGCATGGTGCCATTCCCCAATGGAAAAAGATAATTTAAAAAAATGCAGTTCTTGTACTCTGTCGAGTAAATATGATGCATTTTAAAAATGTGAGAAAATGCACATTTACATGACAGGCCAGCTTTACAATTCTCAGTATTAAATCTCTGCCTTTCTTTTCTCATCTTTAGAATGGGGACAATAAGGATCTTCATCCCAGAGGTGTTTTGAGAGTTAAGTTAGCTTGCAAAGTTTGTAAAGTCATGTTTTTTCAGCCAAATCCTGTGCTGAAGAAGTGAAGGAGAAAGTTACTTAATAATCTGGCTCATATCCATTCAGATCTGCATCTCTGTTTTTTATGCACACTAGAAAAGTAGAGTGTAAGCAGGTTATAATTTTCAGAAGCTGGAGGTGTAAGTGGTGTGTTATGACTCTTTCATAAGCAAGAAAGCAAAACTCATTCAGCTTTACTGCAGTGACAGAAAATAAAATTGTGTTCACTTGGTATACTCAGTACTTTGCAAGACCGAATAAAACTTTGGTCAACAAACAGTGCTGAAAGAATGTTTTCATTTACAATTAGTAAAAACTGGGGTAAGGAGAAAAGTGGGAGGAAAAAGGTAATTTGTTTAATTCTTTTTGTCTCAGAGCTCTGTCGGCACTGAAAATTATAGCTGTGGATGCCCAATGGGGTCCATTTAATATGTCCTTCCATAAGTTGAACACTGCATTGTATGGAAATGGGCCAAGCTGTGCAAGTTCAAATGGATGATCAGATGCCACATTAACTTAAATCTCTAAGAAGGTACATGTCCATCTGTAGAACTGCACCTCTTAACACCCCCCCCCACCTTCCCAGATGGCTTTTGTTTAAATCTTGTTTTGAAAATATCAAGGACGTTTGGTTTCATCTGTAGAGTCTTCAGAGGATAGCAGTCAGCCCTTCTTCCTCAAGTTCTTTAGCCTGGTGACTGTAATGAATGTTTGCTTCTTTCAAACTGTTCAGGTCTTATGGTGGGAGAAGAGGCAAAGAGATGAGGTCTTCCCTCATTGGTTATGGGAAACAGGAAACATTGCTCTGCCTACTACTGGCAGCTCATAAGATGAGTTAAGGATAAAACATACCTCATAATGCTTAGCATGCAGCAGAGAGGTCTATAGCACCTAAGCACCAGCAGTGATGCCATAAATCCTCAAGTATTGGTTGCTGGTAGAGACTCTTCAGAACTTCTGTGTTGGTCGGTCAGAAAGTAATGCTTCCAAGTATTATAAAAAAATAAACTTGCATGAAAAATATGTACACCATCACTGAGAACACCACTGTTTTTCATCATAATCCCCTCCATCAATGTTCTTTTTCCACTGGTGAACATGGGTGTATATCTTGACATTGTGAAAGTTGTTGTCCTTATTGTACACCCCCTGTTGCACAGCTTCCATCACTTTGCTGTCATCATGAATGTGTAACCCTCATAATCTATCCTACATTTCCTAGCCTGTATGAAAATACAGCAGTACAGTCCATCCAAATGATGAGACTGCCTCTGTGATGCACAGACTGCTCTGTTAGACAAGCATTGTCATGCAGAAGCAGCACCTCAATGGCTCTTTGCATGAAGCACCACATTTCATTTTCTCCAAGGTCTTAACAAAGATCTCTGTTTCATGTGGCTCCCTTAAGTTGTCAACAAGAACACTATCCATGACTTTGTCTTGTTTAGGAGATATTATTTCACAGGTATTATTTTCTGACTGAACCTTGCAGATTTATTCTGGGGTATTTCCTGTTAGTTAGTTTTTAAGCCATTGATGCAGGAGTAGGTGTGTTTGCCTGCTTCTCCTTCCTCTTACTCTTTCTACTACATCAAGGGCTGCAGCTCCCTTTACCAGGCAAACCCTCTAAAGATGCTTATGAAGGGAAGTGGACCACTGAAGAGCCAGGGAAGGAATGGAAGGGTGTCTTGGCCAAAAGAAGGATGGGTCAGGCCATTAGCCTGACCTGAAGACATCAAAGGTAAAAAAAATGTGGGCAACAGAAAATGAAGCTTTGCAAACAATGCTAACCTACTAGGCTTATAATAATTCATAAGCCTGGGTAAGATTTATGGTTGGAAAATATAGCTAATCTACTGATTTTAAGGTAGTTTTGCGTAAATTTCATAAAAGGCATTGCATAACAAAATGCTTTAAAACGTTGATTGAAATTTTAGTTCTAAGAGTTTCCTTTCTTGTTTTTTAAAGTCCATGTTGTCACATGTGGTGTGTTATGAGTTTCCTTTTGATTTTTTTGATACTGTTATATGGGCCATACCAAATGAATGCTGATAAAAACCTGTGCTGTTACCCTTTTTTGTTCATGTGACACATTTCAACAAAAAAAAAAAGACTGGAGATTTCTGTTTTTGTTTCAGTGTTATTCCTGCTTCTGTGTACCTACCTTTAAATTCTGATTTTCTTGATTAGGAAAGATCAAAATCTCAAACTTCTGAATATCTAAATTAAGTTCCATAAATCTAAAAACCCAAGTTAAAAAATTTTCCCTGAAAAATCTGGGTTTCAGGGAAAATTAATATCCACTCTTCAATTTAAAATAGATTTTTTGTAAATTTAGAGTGATGTGGCTCTTGATCTGTAATATCTTTTGAACTGTTTTTAAGATGTCCACAGCTAGACTAGAAGATACTGAGTCACAAAACTACCACTGGTCCAGAACTAGATACAGCAAGTTGTGGACTTCTGGGTGGTGTAACATCTCAATTCCCAAGCAAACAAATTTCCATGTGTCAAAACAAAAATGATTCTGTCATATAGCAGATTCATTATTTAAAACAGCAGGCATGACAAAGCCCCAAGATAATTTTATGACCCTAAAGGTAACCCTAATATGAAAATTACTCCTAAAATGACAGATAGTGGGTTTCTGTAAAATAAATATTTGTTGTGACGATTATTTAAAGTATCCTTGCATTTTTTTCTACATTTCTAACTATCCATAGTACTTACTGCCATTTCTTCCATGTTCTTCCCCCTCACCTCCCCTTGCTATTTACCTGCATCTCCATATCTACTGCTGTGTGGGTTGTCTGGTTTGAATATTAGGCTCTACCCACTGTTTAGAAGCTGTGCCAAATGCACAGTATAATTTACTGTCACTCCCACATGATCCATTACTGTTTACTAGTATGAAATTCTTTGCCCCCAAGAAGATCCAGGAACTAATTTTTACTGTGGCTATTTGTCAGGCTTTTTCACTATAAGCAAATAAATTAACATAATAGTAACAGTAGTCGTAAAGACAAATAATTGTCTAAGGCACTATAAACTGGTGCAGGAGTTGCTGTATGGTTCTGTTTCTGTGTTAAGTATTTATGAGGCTTACATCATCTTCATCATCATCATCATCATTCAGTCACAAAGATTAGCATATTTCCCTTACAGTCCCTCTGGGAAATATTGATATCCCAGTCTTACAGATGGAAAACTGATACAGAGAGGTGGAAGTGGCTTGTCCATGATTAAACCGAGTAATCTGTGGCCGAACCAGGAAAACTGAAGCTTTGAGTTCAATGTAAGATTGGAGCAATCCTTCATTTAACTTTTCTTCTTCTAGGTTTTAGGGTACCTTCTAAAAAATTATTACACTTTTTTTATTGGATGGAAAATTTTTAAAAATCTCCTGAAATGCAACACACGCATGTAACTACCAAGAGCAGAATTGTACCTCAGAAGATTCTGTTCCTTTTGGAATAAATATTTCTATAGTGTTCTTTATTTCCTGTTAGATGTTAATCCTCCAGGGGCTGGGGTTTTTATTGTCCCACTCCATAATCTCCTTTCCTTTTCCTCCTTTTCTAAAAAAAAAGTTAAGTACCTCCTTCCTGGGAGCCAGGCAAGGTCTCTAAACCCTTTCACTATGTATGTATTGTGCATAACCATCTCTGTTGTGAAACAATAACTGTGAGTGTAGATATACTATACCTGCCAAAAAACCACAAGTAGGAAATGAAAAGTTAAGCCAATGTGTAGAACACGTTTCCTGTTTCACCCACAGTTGCATACATTTCCATAAGTATGCAACTTATGTTGCTGTATACTATAGTGAGCCAGAGAGAACAATATCTGTGTTTGGGGATTGCAGGGACTGTATCATGCAAACATCCAGCTTTGCAGGACTGTGTTGGGGACTATGTGCGTCTCCTTCCTCGTGCCGCTACTGCACATACAAGCATAATAAGGAGCATGTCCCAGTGGAGCATGAGATATGGTTCTTCAGATCTGCTCTTAACACTGCACCCTCTCCTCTCCATTTACTTAAAGACTTGATTCAATTGGCAAACCAGGCACATGGCTACACTTGCTTTAAGGGATCCATTTGCTTCCACTGTATACATATAAATGATTATCACATCAGTCATGTTAAAAGAAAGAATGGAGCAGAAACTAACAAAGTTTATAATCCCTG
>NW_005841860.1:2178837-2200453 GCF_000455745.1 Alligator sinensis | reverse complement strand
AGAGTTACTTCAGACTAGCCAATTTGCAGGTTAATTTGTTGGTGAGATGCAGGTGCAGAAACCATATTTTTATTCTTTTCTATGTCCTTCAGGTAAATAAAGTATATGTTATTAATAAATTGCAGTTTACCATGGTTTCCTATTTTAGCATAAAATCAGCAACTGAGATTGCCTCTGGTTTTCCTTCAAGTTGCTTTCATTGTTGCAATTCAGTGAAGTTCAATTCAATGAAATTACTTTTGGTTTACCCTGAAAGAGGCTTAGAATCAGGCCCATCCATGGCAGAACTTGGCTTTGAGATCATGGACAGGGTGTTGCATTGGTAGTACTAAACATGCCATACAGTACAAAGATGACACAGTGCTACAAACATGTTACCGCTTTCAGAAGAAGCTTTTCAGTAGGGCTACTATTTTGTAGCAGAAGTGTAATGCTTGTATACTTATGCATAGTACTGCAGCTGCCTCAGACCTTCAGCAGCCCCCAGTACTCTGCTCACCCTTCCTTCCTCCAAAGTGAGGAACAGACGGAGAGCAGCTGGTTCTTTGATAGCCTACCATGCAGCAAGCTGTTAGGGAGCTACTGCTTCAAAACCTTGGACTCTTACACTGCTGGTGGCAAGTCCTACTGCAGATCTGCAGTTCTGCTAGATGTGGGGCCTGTGCAGCTACCTGGGCTCTGCCAATCAGTCCCTGTCCAGTGTAGTGGGGCAGCTCGGGGCTTTGCCAGCTGATCACTGATCACCTGCCCCCTTCCTGCAAAGTGTTAGGGTTAGGATGAGACACTTTGCACTACCAATGAACTCCTGTCCATACCCTGAAAATCCAGTAATATGTGTCTTTCACCATAGGTGCATTACCTAACATTTCCAAGCCGGTCTTACTGTAAAAGTGAGATAGATGGTTAAGTTTACATTGTTATGATTTTTTAAAAATGTGATTGACCATTAAATTGTGTCTTCCTGCTTCAGTATTAGGATATACAGTAATAAAAAGCAAGATCTGTTTTTGGAGGGGAAGGAAGAATTATTATTATATTTTAATTAAAGGAATATTTTAATGGGGAAAGCATCTTCAGAGCAAATTGTTCTTTGACATTTTTTATAAAACAATTTTAAGTATTCTATGTTTAGAACTCATAATGGTACATATGACCAAACCCAGTCGAGAGCCATGATCAGCAACAGTGACCCTGTTTAGACAGGACAAGTGACAGAAGAAGATACTTAGAACTCAAAACATTTCTTTAAGGGATATTTTTCTGTTCTATAAGATAAAATAAAAGAGATGCAGAAGGAGAGAAAGGAAGTTTAGGATGGCTGAGAGGATTTGGATTTGGTAAACACAAGCTTTCACCTTTGGGTCAGTGTATCTAACGTATCTGAGAGAACCTGATCTTGTGTATATGTACTTCTGTATAGAGCACTTACTGTTATGCGTACTACTGCTGAAGTCACTAATGCTACTCCTGGCAATAAGAACTATGCCACTTGAGTCTGTAGGATTCAGTTTCAAAGACAAATCCTGCAGTGAGCTCTTGGCTGGCACAGGGGTCTACCTACATAGCATTCTTTTCCAGGTGTGGGGGACTCTGCCCAGGGTTTCTCTAGTTCAGTAATATCTTAAGGCTCTTTAATGAGCCATGCTAGACTAGTGCTCTCACTTCCTAGTGAATGAAGTTCTACATCAAAGGAACAGCAACATAGGCTAAATCCTGCTCTCCTTATGCAGACAGTGTTCTTGTCCACAAATGTGACTTTCATGCATGAATACTGCAGGATAAAGGTGGCTTTAAAGTGATAGATTTAAACTGAGTTTTGCTAAACACTAGTGAAAATTTAGGTTAAAAATTTGAATTCAGTTTTGTTTTTTAAGAGGTGAGAGTCATTGTTTAGATTTAATGAGAATAGAAACAAGAAAACTGTGAGAGATTGCTTTAACAAAGGCAAATCATCAGTCATTTTCAGGAAATGAATTGAAAAGTAGTTTCAGGTTCAGTGTCTGTTCTCAATGCTGGGGGTGTTACCTTAATGTTTTCTCTCTCCTCATGTGGTATGAAACACCTACAAGAGCAACTGAGGACACTGTCTACTTTACTGTATCTACAAGGGAAATAATGAAAAAGACTAAATACAAAGTTATAGTCAGATGCACAAAGTATGTGTGGTAAAAATCACACAGATAATATTTCCCTCATACTTCTTCAGTTTTTGTAATCGTTGGTTTTACTTTTAACAAAAGAAAATAGAACTATTCAGACAAGAGTGTGAGTTTTAAATTGATGGTGGCTCTTGAACAATAGACATAAGCAGATCACTTGCTTTAGCATATCCAGACAGATAAAACAGTCTATTTAGAACGTGAGAATGAAGCTTCATAGATAACATTTTTGGATGATATCTCTCAGTTAAAAAAAAATCTTATGTCCTGCTCTCAAGAAGTCTCCTTTATAGTTAGGATTTCTTCTCAATCTGAATTTTATAGGATCATAGTTGTAATATGTTCATTAATTCTGTAGAGAAAAAACTAACTTATGGAGATTTCTCTTAACCCTGAACTTTGAACCCAGTTCTTAGAGGTAAAGAATGCAGGGATGTATTAGCCCTGGTTAAGTACCAGTACATTGAGAAACTATAACTTCCCTTACTCTGGCCTTTCTGTGCATAGACAAAAAGGTAATGACTTTTTGAGAGACATCATAAATTATAGTGGAAGCTGATAAGTTTAAACAAAACCTTTGTATTTTCTGGGAATAGTTTCTCTATTCTAGTGTAGAGAACCTTTATGGGAGTAGGCAGCTGGGGAAGCAATGGTTCCTCTCAGTCAAGAGCTTCACCATACAAAAAATGCTCATTTTTATGGTTTTTGTTTCCTCAAGGAAGGGAATACTTGGAGGATTTTTCCTTTTTTCCTTTTCCCCAAACAACCATAATTCTAGGCTTTGCAGCACTGGTATGTCCCAGACTACCACACTGCAAGTTTAGATACTTCTCTCAGATACATTTACACAGAGTGGGTCTACGCATGCAATTAGTGCACATGAGCAAACTGTGGTACTTATTGCTCCAGATTTTTTTGCTCCCGGGCATGCCTTTTAAACATGTGCCTGGGAACAATTAACTCCAGAACAATTGGCTCCAGAGTTTATTCATGCACAGCACATGAAGCCCGGTATGCAGCTAACTGGGGTAAATACAAGTACTACCCTGCTGCAGGATTTATTAGTTTCATGCACCCTAATAACAGCACATGTGTAGATGTTGAGAAATTAGCTCTGCAGTAAACATCTTGTGTAGACATGCCAACTAGGGCTGTGTGAAGCTGATTTGATTCAGAGGAGATTCGGTCCGATTCGGAGATCAAATCTCTGCATCCGAATGAATCAGGAAATCAGTTAAAAGCTCTGAATTGATTCAAAGCATCCATTGCTGCTGCTACCAGTGGTGAGGACTATGCACCATGGGGTGGTGAGAGGCATGTGGCAAGGGGGCCCACATCTACCCACAAACTCCACGCACCCCGCACCCTATACCCACCCTCCCCCTGCAGACAGGAACTCGCCTTCCTACTCACCAGCCATCCACATGCATGCCATCACACTTGGTGCCTCCACGTGGGGCTCCCAGGTAGAGTGCCAGGAGCTCCATGGAGGTGGAGGCACAGAGCCCACGTAATCCAATGGTGCGTGACATCTGAAAGCCTGCACCTCCCACCAGTTTTCAGAGGGGCAGCCACAGGCTGGTAATAATTGTTTTTTGGAGGGCCCCCACAGGCTAGATAGAATGGCCTAGCGGGGTGGATTCTGCCCATGCTCTGTAGTCTGCCTGCCCTTGCTCTACTTCCTGTGGCACCTCTGAGAACAGAAACTTTGATCCCCTTAGTCCTTTTTTATGAACTGCTAAATTGGTGGTCTCTATCTTGTTCATTCGTTCACCATGACAGATGGTATAGTTTCCCTCCCGAGAGAAACAGTCAAAAATTTGTATTCATGGTTTCCACAGTTAAATCTAATTGATAGTGTTTAAACCAAAAACTACTTCATGACTTGAGAAAAGAAACAGAATAAAAAGTTCACATTTTTATGGGTGGAGGGGTAGCTTAGCCCCCCTGCCTATAAAGGTCTCTGCTTTGGTAGAAGTTGCCAACATGGATGCTAATTGGTGCAGGTTATAGTACAAATACCAATCTGTCCAGCAGTTGCTTCCATAGAAAAGTAATATTTAAAAAACACATTTAGTTAGCTGCTTTATGCAATAAACCTGCTGCTATTTTGAGGACAGTTAATTGCTCTCCCTATCTTTTCTTTTTTATTGCATTTGTGCTTCCCTGATCTTGTCTTTCCTTCTGCATAGACCTTCCTATTACTTCATCTTCTCTCATCAGGCATATGTATTTTGGTTCCCTTCTTCCACCTTTTCCCTTGGACATGCTGCATAGCTACCTGGTTCTCTCTCTGTACTAGCTGGCTAGCAGCTAAGGGCCCTGGCAGATGTTAATTTAATCACACAATAAGATCTGAAGAATTTTATCCTGGATCCTTTGCCAGAAATGCATGGCAAGACATGTGATCTTTGGGATCTGGGATAAAATCCCTCAGATTCCATCATGCATCTGCTGGCACATGGGGACCTGGTCCTCAATCCTGGGTTCCTCAAGCACTTGGGTCCCATGGGAGGCATAGTGTTGAGATCTGGTCCCCAATACTGTAATTCCCACAGCACCCTTTCATCTTTCTGGTACTTGGGGAGGCCAGAATTGCAATCCCATGCACTAATGCAATCCAACATTAGGGAACCAACTCCCCAATGCTGGGCTGCACAGCATACTTTTCAAGAGATAGGGGGCAGCTGTGTCCCAGACCCAGGGGCTGCCCCATGCCTGGTCTTTATGATTAACTGGTTGGCAGGATAAGACAGGGAACAATCCCCAAGTTCAGGACAGCATTGGGCTGCACCTTGGGTCTTTAAATATCCAGTGTGGCTGCACATGCTCTAGCACGCCAAAACTTATGTGACACAACCCAATGCCAGGTTGAACTGAGGTCTAAATGACCTGGTGCAGTGGCTGCACACTTCACCTTTCAAGGGACAGACCCAGGGACTGCCCTTTGCCTGGTAAGATATGCCATGCAGCCCTGTGTAAAACTCAGTCCAGTCTCACTTGACTCATGTGGTTTACACATGCCAGCTAGATATTTAGTGTGTTCCTTCCCTATTTTAGATGTGGTGTCCCTAAACATAGACCAAGTGAAATGTAGCATGCAGAATAAAGGATCACAGCATAAATTCTGTACTTGTGCATGCCAGAGCACTTCAGTTTAGCTGCACTTGTGTAGAATTAGAGAGAGAGTTCCAGTGGGCACTTGATGGTTCCAGAGCCAACCTCAGGATAGTGGAATCTTTTGCCATTAAATTCATCTCCAGTTGGTAGGGGTGTACTTGGTAGGTGTGTTGGTCTGAGACAAAAAGACATACAAAAAACTAAAACTCTTGGTTCCAAAATGATACCTTTTATTAGACCAACAGCAAAATGGCAAGGGTCTAATAAAAGGTATCATTCTGGAACCAAGAGTTCTAGTTTTTTGTATGTCTCCAGTTGGTAGGAACTGTTGATTCTTACTGTTGGGTGGCTGTTTGATGACTTCTGCTTAATGAATTTGATTGTTTTTCTCTACTGGTTAGCATTAAATCTCAGCTGTAGCTGAGAGGACAAGGATGGAATGAAAATGAGCAATCTGTTTCCAGGCCATAGTTCATTGGTAGGACAATAGGTCAAATTTGCCATCTCTGTTCCCTAGGCTGTGTCTGATTTATTCTTAAATAGATTTTTAAATTCTTTGTACATGGCTTGCAATTTGTCAGTTTTCCTGAATTTTTTTCCTCTTTGAAATGTTTTGTCCCCTACTTTCCTCTGAAGTATTGAAGACTAGTCACAACTAGAATGACAATTCATCTGGGATGTACTGGCATTCCCAGAGTTACTGAAAAATCTCTAAAAAGCCTGGCTGATGGGTCTGTCATTTTCAGCTAACACCAGAATTGGGGTCAATAGGGAGTTTTTCTTCAGGTCAGATTGGAAACTTTGGCATTGGGAAGTTGGTTTCAATTTTTTTATTACCTGCCACAGGTACATGGATTGTGCTTCACTTCCTAGGATTAGTTGGCCATATTTTACCCACTGAGCTCCCTGCCATTATAGGGGCTCAAGGCCTTGGTGTCATGCTTGGTCTATCTTGTTTTCTTCCTGTAGTACTCTATAGGTTTTGAGGACATTGTTTTTTTGCACTAAAGAGCATACATTTTAGGTAGGGAAGTTTATTATCCTTTCTTTCGAGATGGGAAGTCTGAGGTACAGAAGAGTTACGCAGCAGATCAATGGAGACTTTAGAAAGAGGACTTGGAATACTCCTGTTCCAGTCTCATGGTTTCACTGCATTTTCTCCTTTACTTGAACATGACTATTACGGTCCTTCTAGTAAAGGGCCACTTGACATGCAGACATACTCAATAGCACCTGTATATGGGGAAAATAGAAATCTCATACTACAAGGTTTAAAGTCACAGTTGATTTCAATATTACCTAAAACACTTTCTTTCATCTCAGTGATTAAATCACTAGTAATTTTATCAGTTCATTGGCAATTTTCCTTCATGTTTGTTTGAACTTGAACATAAATTTTATGAATAGCCAAAAATATATTTGTTTTGCAGATGCACAGACAGCACATCTTGTGTACAAACAAGCAGGTGGCACCATTTTGACTATAAAGTATGCTTAGATTACACCCCCTTCCTCCCAAAGCACATTCAGGTTGAATCTATATTAAGATACAAGTCATTCTGGTAATTGCATTTTTTCTGCATATGTTCACAAGGCTCGTACTTGTTTTGTGTGTGTATGTGCATGATAGATCACAGCATTGCAACAGCCAGTGTTAATAAAGTTTGTCATTCATTAAAACAGATCTTTTAGGAAACTAGACATTTAATATGCATACGTGCTGTGAATACTAGATTGATATAGGTTCCTCTGTTTTCCTTTGGCTTCAGAAGTTGCGACCTACTCCAAGAACAAATCAATGAAGATGTTTTTTCCATTGACTGTGCTTTCTCCATAAACTACTAGCCAAGCCAAAATGTTGCATTAAATTCTGTTTTTAAAAGAGAAGGAAACAATCTCCCAGTTTTTATTTAACCTAAGAGGCTTTTCTTACAGAAGTTCAGAGGCATAACTTTACATTTTGGCACCTAAAACTGGTGGTGGTAGGGAAGCACTTAACCTCTTCATGTAGGCAGCAGTGGCAGTGCAGACTGCTGCTGCCTCTGTGCAAGTTCCCCTAGCATGGGCTGCCGTGGCAGTGTGGGCTCCCTGAGAGCTGCCATTCTGGTGCACCCTCCAAATCAGTGCCCAGGACTGGTACCCTGGTTGCCCCTCTTTCCTCCAATTTATTCTAATGCAGGAGTTAATTGAAAGGGAGCATGGCAGAGTTGCTTGCATAAGTTGAAGACATGAGCACACTGCTTCTTCTGACCAGGGTCTATCATAGTTCCTGGATGTATATTGAGCCTTGTTCATTTTTAATTTTCTGCAAGTTACTAAGAGGTATGTCCTTTTAGATATCTTCCATTTTGTTCACATCTTTGACTACATAAAAAAGTTACTTGCTCCCTTACAGTGTGGAGAACAGCTGAATGTGTGGTATGTAATATCACAGACATGTCTGCAGCAGCACATATTGCACAGCCACACTCATCTGGATGTGGCCTTAGAGATGAAAACAACTACCTCAAATGTCACACACAAATTCACAGGGACTGAGTGTGGGGATATGCAGTCTTCTTGAGGCCTTAGTTAATAACCAGGCTGCCATATTCTGCACCATTTCCTGTCACTGGGTTATTTCAAGAATTAAGGCATGTGTTATGGTACTGTAATTTCAAGGTGACAAAAGCAAAGACTCGCTTTGTGACTCACTTGCTAAGGTAATGGCTACACTTGTCTTTTCATTGCATCTAGAACAGTGGTTTTCAAGCTTTTTTCATTTGTGGACTCCTAAAAAATTTTGAATGGAGTTGTGAACCCCTTTGGAAATTTTGAATGGAGGTTTGGAACCCTTTGAATTGTAAACATGTGAGTATTCACATACTTTTGATTGACCATAGTCATCTTTCACGCATCCCTTACACATAGTATGCAGATCCCAGGAGTCTGCAAACCACAGGTTGAAAACTACTGGTCTGCAACATCTGTCATTTTACTCTCTCAACCTGAGGTATTGAAGAGCTCTTGCACAATTGAACCAGTCCAATACATTGCACCGTTAGACAGAATGTTACCTTCTTATCTCTGTTTAATGTGTAAGGGTTCTATTAATCTTCAAAAAACAACAGCTTTTTCATTCAGTCTTCAGTGGGAGCTCAGGACGCTGCTTTTGAACCTGGCTGATTTGCTTCTTAGAAAATGTGCTTTTCCCAAGAGATCCTGTCTTTCACATCTGAGCAGCTGAATTTTCCAAGCTTTGGAAAGGAGACTTTATAGTAACCTGCATTTGACTCTCTCCATCTGTGAGTGGCTTTGTGCCAGTGAAATCAACAGTAAGAAATGCAACTTGCATATCAGTTAAGCTTATCTTTATCAAGTGCAATATAATCACTTAGCTCACAATGAAGTGTTTATTTTGATTTCTGTTTTTAAATACATTTGATTTTAATAGGGCTTTTCTTTTCTAATCCAAGAATGGTATTGCTCCCAACAAATATTTTATTTTTTAAATCTCAAATCCCATTTTTATGTAGCTGTGTGATCAAAACAGTAAATAGTTTTATGCCATATGTTTCTTTCCTCCTTTGGATACCATGCAGACTCTAAGCTTTCTCAGTGGAGTTTCCTTGATATTAAAAGAGAGAAAACTGTTTCATGCAGGCTACTTGAAAAGAAGATGTTTAGTTGAAATGGAAGTGAGGGGAAGTGAGGGGTAAGGGGAATAGGAGATTAAATGCCAGATATCAAGTGCCACCAAGTCATTGCTGTGCAACATGGAAAATCATGAATCATGATCGAATTCCACAGGCAATGGTCTAAGGATCCTATCTGTATGCAGCTCAAATGCACAAAGTTGAATATTTTAGCTTTACAGAGCATTGACTAGACATTTATTCTGCCATTTTCACTTCTTTGATGCTTTAACTAAATGTAATCAAATGATTTTGACTAAATTTACTAAAAATATCCAGTAAACTGACAGATACAAAAGTAGGTAATATGCATAAAAATAGCCAGAAAATTGGCTGACATGAAACATTACCATATTTGTAAATTTATCAAAAATAATAGGTGGGAAACATTTAAAATAACTACAGTACACTAGATTTTATATCCCAGAGCAAAGTTAATGGTCACGATAAAACTGAGTTTCCCTTTTAATTAAATTTTACGACAGATTGATCCTTTGAGCTTTTTGTTTTCAAACATTTCAAGTTTAGGTTGTACATTTAAGACACTGAAGCCATTCATATATCTGTCATATACATACTAAAATTCACACATGTGTTCCTGTCAATTTTGCACTTTTTGGTAACAGGAGTTGGTTCTTGCTCATGCTTCCCCTTTCTTACTATTTCTAGAGACTCTAACAGTAGCATTTAATGCAGTGTTTATAGTTATCTCTTCAGTTTTATTTTTCAGCTTTTGGCCTGACTGTTTAATGTTCTGTCCTATTCCCTCACATATGAAGTTTATTTTCAGTCACAAGACACCACACAATTATTTTTTTTCCCAAGGGAACTACCAGTTTGTCTTGGAAAAGAAGAAACACTCAAAGTTGAAATTTCTAATGGATAGCTAAAGCATTGTGATTGACCATGAGGGTGAAGCTATGTAGTGTTCTTGCTGGGTGCGTGGGTGTGAGAAGGACTGAGTGTAATACTCCCTGCAGAGTCAATGAATAAGACTTTTTATTCCACTATTAAGTACATGCAGTTCCTAAGTCAAGTCACAACTGATTTTTGATAGGGTGGGATGAAAAGGCATATTCACTCCTTCATCTGTATGTAGACTGTTCTGTTTTTATGCCATACCTAAGTTCATTTTCCATCTTGTTCATTATTTTAAATTGTATTTTTATCACCATAGGCAGGCAACATTCTTTGGGTAGATGTGATATCTTTTATTAGACCAAGTGAGTAGTTGCAAAAAAAAGTTCTTAGTGAGCTTTTGGGTGCAGTCACCCTTTGTCAAGCATAGGGAATCTCTGCTTGTCTGAGACTCCAAGGAACAAGAGAACCTAAAAGTGTGGTAGGATGTCATAGGTAGAGATAATCAAGACAAAAGGAAAAGAAGGAAAGGGAGGGGAAAGAGACCGGGGGGAGGGGGGGGTCAGAGAGAGACAGCCATGATAAAATACAAGGTGGAAAAGAAACAGTCTGTGAAAAAGGTAATAGTTAGAGATCAGCAAAGCTGGAATGAGAGAAGCTAAAAGTGTGACAGGATGTCAGTGAAAATATAAAAGGGTAAAAATAGGAAAACAAAAGGTTAAGCAAGGTAGGGAGGGGGAAGAAAACAGGGGACAAAAAAGGCCAAAGGGAAAACACTACAGTGGTAATAATACAAGGTAAAAAAGAGGCTAGCAATAAAAAGGAAATGGTAGGGACCATCACTGAGGAAGAAAAAGGGCAGAGAAGTGGGGAGGGGAGGAGAGAAAAGGTGGTGGGGAAAAAGTAATGTAAGAGGTCAGGTCAGGCGCCAGCCATCTTAGCAGCAGGATCTAGAATTCTCAGTAGGAAATCTGATGGGAAATCCCACAAGTAAACTGGTAGTAGATGTTTGAATCCTGACAACCTGAAATGTTGCAATCTGTCTATTCCCCTGTAGCACAGGTAAAATGATTCACTAAATATTTAAGCAGTAAAAATACTTTCTCTCTCATATTTTTGGAAAAGAACTACAAGTTAAATGTAGCTTTTATTTGCCAAGGTTGTTGCACGTTGTAGATGCAGTTAAAAAGTTGCCATTTACTAATTAAAAGTTGACATGGGATCTGGACCCAGTCTATGCCAGAGATACAACTGAGTGAATGTATCTCTGATCTGATTGTATTGCTGAACTGATTACAATATGATTGCAATTTCTGCTGAAGACAGGAACTTAACCATGTTTCCTAGATTATGGAGCTTTGATTCACTTAATAGAAGTTCTATGTTTTCTGTCTACATGATAAATTGTCATCCTGGTGTAGATGAGTGAGAGGATAAACCATGGTCTAGGAAAGTCCCTGGCTTAATTATATTTCTGTAACATGGACAGGTTCTGCAATTACAGCATTTCCCTATCTCTTGAACAAAAAATACTGCAATAACTTCAAAGCCACTATGTGGTAACTTTTATTAAGTAATTACTTCCACCCTCCCAGCCATCACCAGCACAATCAATACAAACTAATTCCTTCTGCTTGGGCACACTAGAGACTTACAGGTAAGTAGAGTAGGTGCCTCAGGTGGACACGAGAGCCATAGAGTAGTCCAAAGTGTGCACCACACAGAAATTCAAAATTTCTAGTAAACCCTTCCTACTCATTCTGGTCAAGTATATTTTGTCAGTGATTGTCCCAGGGTCAGGAGGGAGGTCATGTAGGGGTGCTGTTTGAATACAAATACTGTAGATTCAACTGGAGTTAACTAGCAGAAGGCACATAGACATCCAGAAAAGACTCTGACCTCTGCTTTTCTACTGTCCATTCATAAAACTATTTTTGTAGCCACAATACCTTCATATTAATAAAACTAAATATAATTCTGCCAAGGATCATGTATCCTTGCAGAAAAGGTGAAATGTATATAAATGTAATATACAGCATGAACTTTATACTTTCACACGTTGTTTGTATAAAACTGTAATTCTGCAGAGCTACAATTTGGACACATATCCTCTTCTTTCAGCACTTTCCTACTATATGCTGACAGTATAGTATCTGAAATCTGTTATCATAGAAGGTTAAAATAGATGTCTTCAGAATTCAGATTGCTGTGAAAACAGAAGCTTTGACATTGCAATTGTTTGTTTCAGGTTATCTCAAACCCAGTGTCTAATTAACTTTGAAAGTCCTGCAGAAACACAGTGTCATTTAAAGAATAACAAGAGCCTGACAGAAAGGAGCGGGGGGAAGACATAAGCACTGTATTTTGGTATCCTCATTGCATAGAACAAAACTGCAGATGATTACATACTCATGAATCATCCATGGCAGTTCTTTGTCAAGGTTTACAGTATCCAGGTTATTTCTGTATCCTGTGCAGTGAATTATCTTTGCACCTTCATCCTGAACTTACCCAGGATTTATAGAATATGAAATATTTTTGCTATATCCATTAAACAGAAAATATACAACAGAGAATTTCCAATTTTCACCTTGCTTGTTCTGTAAGTACCTTGTCTTTTTATCTTGTTCACACATTCAGAGAAGCACGTATGTGAATGTACCAAAAATACACTTTGCTATGATTTTCTTTGGTTAAGGAAGGTATCATACTGTGTTGTTTTCACACCTTCACAATGTAAGACATTGGATTTGTGCTTTCAGATACCTGGATACAATTTACGTCAGTGGGACTTGAACATGCACACTGTGCCCGTGGACTGAATTTGCTTTCTTATATTTACACAGTATAGAGCTAAACTCTGCACCGACCTGCACCCTGTGAAATCCCACTGAAAACAGTAGGCATAAGAACTTGCAGTAATTCCTTATTTTAGAAGTCCCTATTGACTTCACTGGCACTAGTTACGTCTGGAACAGCATGGGGTGTAAGTCAGCCCAGAAATGAATCCATTAGGCATGAAGAAAGTAGGATAAAATAGTTCCTTCATAAAAAGTTGGTATTTTGAGCAATTTTAAAGTAGGTGAGTTTCTTTCTTACTGACATTAGATACTGTAGTCTTTAGATAGACTTTCACTCCTAGAATCTGCTGGTCATTTTGGAAAACAATTTTGGTAATGTGTTACCTACCAGCTATAATTGGGAAGAGTTTTCATGGTCAGTGTTGGGTTTTTATTGGCCCCAGCTTTGCTTCCACTAGGACCTAATATGCTTAAATAATAATAAGGGTAAGGGAGAAATAAACCTTGGTTTTTTATACTCACCTTCATTTTCACAATCTATGTTCATTTCCATAGAAATTAAAGTGGCAACAGAGGAATTCTGCCTCAAAAGGCTCCTCAGTTTTGTTGTGAAGAGACCAGATCCTAAGAAAGCTTATTCCCTTGTCACTTACAATGGAGAAATTCTTCTGAAAGCAGGTCTGTTAGGCATGTCAATGAGATCTGAACTGGGTCAAGTGGAAGTGGAAGAGCCAGGATTAAGCTATATATTTGAAAAAGACAGTTTCTCTTTCTTCTGGGCATAACATTTGCAAGAAGGCAAACTGGCAAAGGAGTCTCCATCTAAGTGGTTCCTGCAGATGTCCCATCAGTTTGAAGTTTTACTAATTAGAATCCTCTTGACATTACTGCCCATTTTGTGAATGTTTCAGCTGGCTATAGTAAAAATCTTATTCCCAACTACAAAAACAGTCAGTTATATGACATGGGCATAGTGTTACAACGAGATAAAAACAGATACGACTGAATCATATTTCACTGTTAGTGCACCTGAGTGATACTCATGGAGCTGTGCAGCTGACATTTTGGGGGCTTACACAGTGTAGTTTCTCTTTTATCTCTGTGGCTAACTAGGATCACCCACGTACATTCACACCACCTACTTTTTTGCCCCAAATCATAGTGGTTAGGAAATGGGAGATCTGGATTCAAGCCTCCCAGTCCATGTGCAGTTAGAACATGAATCTCTTGCTTTCCATCAAAATGCTCTAATCACCAGGCCATGGGCTTGTTACTGTCCAGAACACTTTGCTCTTGAAGCTGCCCTACTTGGCTTCCAGGAGGGGAAAATAATAGGTCCAGGAGAGGCAGTGCAATCTAGAAAGTGAAGATATAGATATGGTCAATGAAACATATGTTCCTCTGGAGGGGAGGGAGCTTGGGATTCTGGTTGCAGCTCCTATCCCAAATGCAGCTCATCCAATGAATGTAAAATGCAAGGTGTATAAAAAATCAAGACAGCCCCAACATTATAGTTAGTAAGTACTAGGTCTGTCTGAAGCAGCTAGTCTTCTCTTTGGATTCGGCCGATTCATGGGAGAGTGATTCAATTTGGTGATTTAAATCACTATCCCAAATTGATTTGGCTGAATTTCTGAATTGAACAGGCCCCATCCCCCGCCTGCTCTCTGAGCCCTGTCAGTGGCTGCCCCACCTACCCCCAGCATCCTGGCACTATAAAATAATAATTTTTTTAAAAGCCCCACACTCACCGGTTCCTGCCAGGCCCGGGGGGGTGGGGGAGGGCGGGAAGCAACGCCTTGCACTGTGTGTGTGTGTGGGGGGGGCGGGGCTCTTCCATGAGCTCCCAGAGGTCCTGACAGCTGCTGCAGCAGCTGGTGAGTGCAGGGCTTTTTTTTTTAAAGTGCCAGTACACTGGGGCTGAGTGGGGCAGCAATTAATGGGTCTGGGAGAGTGGGCAGGGAATGGGAGCTCATGGCAGAGCTCCCAACACAATGCGGGGCAGTGGGGGGCAGCGGGGAGTCCCCCCCCTTGCCTAGCAGCAGCTGGTGAGTGTGGGGCTTTTTTCTTTTTTTAAAGCACCAGGAGCCTGGGCCTGGGTGGGGCAGACATGGATGGGGCTGGGAGAGAGGGCAGGGGTCAGGAGGTGCTCAGGGGGGCTGGGGAAGCAGGCAGGGGATGGGGCCTAGTGAGGGTCTCCCCCCTTCTCGCCCCCCCGCCACCTACTTATCAGCATGGAGTCCAGATCTAGCTCCCTATTGCAGTGAGTGGGAACTTCCTGAATCTCTGAATCTCCTCCAAATCTTTTTCCGAATCAATTTGGAGGCTTCGGATTGATTCAGACCATTTTATTGATCTTCCAATTCAATTTGGATTCGGAGATTTGGCCACCGAATCGAGCCAGATCTCCTCCAAATCGAATCAGCAACCCAACTTTGCACAGTCCTAGTAATTACCACTTAGATGTGTAAAGTTAAAAGAGAAGTAAACCTATAATGTTTTTGAGGCGGGCCATGTGAAACTTGAGCTACTGTTCTGATTCTTCAGTCAGACTGAAGAAAGCAAATGAGTTCAAGTTACAGTATTATAATGTGTTTCATCAGTCAGGCTGGAGTAAGCAAAAGTGTGTTAAATCTATTTTAGGAAACAGCCTTTGAGATGGTTGTTTTAATTTGTTGTATGCATGCTGCCCAATTTTCAGTATGTGGAGAACTCAGGCTGAAGCACAGCTAACAGGTCTGAGCCTTACGATGTTTGCATGCCCCAATTTTCAATTATGATAAACAAGCTTAGCACATCACAGTCTAATATATATACTCTAGACCAGTGGTCACCAACCAGTGGATTTCGATCCACTGTTAGATCTCAGAACCTCTTGTGGTAGATCTTGGAGCCTCTTGGAGTTGATCCAAGGCTGGGGTGACGGATGAGTGCCTGAGTTCATGCACACATGCAGCCCAGCCCAGCCGGTGAGTCTGTGGGGGAAGGAAGGGGCAGGGGCTAGATCGAGGTCCCCGTGGTGAGAGAGGCTGCCACAGAGGCAGGACTTGTGGTAAGTTGAGTGGGGCCCCTGCTGGGTGGGATTTACTTGCTGGGCAAGCATGCCACCAAATAATTTTTCTCCCTCTGCCTCGATCTGCCCTCTTCCCCCCCCCGCCCCACCCTCCCTCCCTACAGATGGTGGTGGCTCATGGTAGATCTTGGGTAGCTTTCAAATGCCAAAGGTGATCTCATACTTAAAAAGGTTGGAGACTACTGCTCTAGTTTTGATTGACTCCCACACAACAGCAGGAAAGATCTGTTTAGCCCAGATTAGTTTAGCCCATCCAATAAAATAATGGGGAGTAGGTAACATGGACACCCACATAGTTTCACATAGGGAAGATGGAGGATCCGGGGAATTACAGACTGGTCAGCCTCACCTTAATTCCTGGAAAAATCATGGAACAGGTCCTTAAGGAATTCATTTCTAAGCACTTGGAGGACAAGGTGATTAGGATGAGTCAGCATGGATTCACCAAGGGCAAGACATGCCTGACCAACCTGATTAGCTTCTATGAAGAGCTGACTTGCTCTGTGGATGTGAGGAGAGCAGTGGACATTATATACCTTGACTTTAGCAAGGCTTTTGATATGGCCTCCCACAGCATTCTTGCAAGCAATGGAAATATGGGTTGAATGAATGGACTATAAGGTGCATAGAAAACTGGCTGGATCATTGGGTTCTGGAGTCAGTTTTGTTCAATATCTTCACCAATGATCTAGAAGATGAGACGAAGTGTACCCCTCAGCAAGTCTGAGGATTACACCAAAGTGGGGGGAGTAGCAGATACACTGGAGGGTAGGGCTAGATAAATCAGAGGATCGGACCAAATGAAATCTCTTGAAGTTTGATAAGGACAAATGCAAAGTCCTGCACTTAAGACAGAACAATCCCATGCATGATACAGCCTGGAAAGTGACTGACTAAGCAGCAGCTCTGCAGAAAAGGACCTGTGATTTATGGTGGAAAATCAGATGAGTATGAGCCAAAAGTATGGCCTTGATTATTTAATTCTATTTGGCCCTGGTAAGGCCACATCTGGAGTACTGGGTCCAGCTTTGGGTCCCCCACAACAAGAAGGATGTGGACAAATTGGATGGAGTCCAAGGGAAGGCAACAAAAATGGTTAGGGGGCTGGGACACATGACGTATGACAGGCTAAGGGAACTGGGCTTACTTAATCTGCAGAAGAGAAGACCGAGGCAGGATTTAATTGCAGCCACTAACTACCCAAAAGGTGGTTCTAAAGAGGATGGAGCTAAACTGTTCTCAGTGGTGGCAGATGACAGAACAAGGAGCAATGGCCTCATGTTGTAGCAAGGGAAATTTAGGTTAGATATTAGGAAAAACTTTCTCACTCGAAGGTAGTAAAACACTAGAACAAGTTACTCAGAGAGGCTGTGGTATCTCCAATCGTGGAGGCTTTTAATACCCAACTAGATAAAGCCTTAACAGGGATTATATAGTTGGGGATGGTCTTGCTTTGAGTAGTGGGTTGGACTAGAAGTGCCTTCCAGCCCTAATTTTCTATGATTCTGTGATAATGTAGCCGGGGGCTTAGGGCTTGTAAAGGGTCCCTAACAGATTTTCCCTGTTTAGTTTTGTTTAAGTCTATGACCCAGCTGAGCCAATCCCAAGCTGTCTGCACCCCCATATGCCTGCAAACAGGCTCTAAGCCCAGAAGTGCTCAAGGGAAAATACTCCACTCTGTCCTTGTTTATTTCCTGCATGCTTAAAGGTGACTTCTGGGGATGGCCTATTGGCATACTTCCATGTTAGACACAGATGGGTAGGACAATCTTGGAAATGCCCCATCCAGAGCATGCCAGTACCATGGTGTAGACATGCCCTTTGTGATTAAAAGCTTCACTGCAAACACCTACAATACAATGCATGGATTTCCACAAATACTTTTAAATCTTACTAAAAACAAAAAAGTGCTGTGTTGCTTACTGTCACATATATGCAAAATGGATAGTGGCTTCATAATCCATGGCGTTATTTTGTCACATTGCAAATGTTAAAGGATGTCCTTCCCAAAGTGTCTCTCCACATTGCAGTCAGTGCTATGATTGCCACTCACTTTGAACTGGCTTTAAACTAGCTAGCTGAAATCTAACTAGTAAAGGTTGCACCCTGATCAAGTGTTTCCCAAACCTGATGGTATTCTTGTACACCTCCCTACTTCAGGCACTGCCACCTCCCTTACCACTTACCCTCACCCCTGATTGTCATTGCTGGTGACAGTGGCCAGTAGGAAATTTGGTGGTGAGAGGTGAAAATTTGCCATGGTGCAAACTCCCCAGGGACTCCATTCCAGTGCCCCCTTAAGTCAGTGCCTGAGGCTAGTGCCCCTCTTGCCCAGCCCTAGTTATGCTCCTGTGGCCGATCCCACTGACCGGGGGTGGGGGTTCCCCCCACGGCCAATCTCACTCACCATAGAAGCAGCCGCACTGCTTCTGGAACTCCCACAGCCACTTATTTGCTGGTGGTCCTGCTCCCTGGCCGGCACTCACGGGAGGGGCACTGGTGCTCCTGTCTGCCCCCCTGTCTGCCGGCTAAACAGAGAGAGCAGCCTGACAGGGGGTGCACCGGCACTCTCAGGGGGTACACGTGCACCCCTGAGCACTCCCTACACGTCGCCCATGATCTAATCCCTTATATAGTTTCCTTCAGAGTGTTTGGGGTTTTTTTCCCATGTTTAAAAGTTACCTGTGAAATAAAGTTCTGCTACTCTGGTTCCCGTAATCACTAAAATCTAATACAGATTCCATTTTACATAAAACACCTTGTCATAACATTCAAATTCATGCACTGTCAGCTTTTAGTGTGTTGCTAGGCTTTTCTTTTTTCATAGCCATGGTAAGCAAATCCTTAAAACTCATTCATTTTTATTCCCATCAATTCATTCTCACCCACTGGCAGGCACTCTGCTAGCATTCTCTCCTTATATTTCTATTAACTGTTGATTAGAGTGTTCCTCTTCAATTTCTTGAGAAGTAACAACTGAATCTAACTCAGTAATATGTGAGACAGGATCTTTGTAACAGCTGGGGAGTCATATTATAACCTGCAGTACAATTTTTCTTTTAGTTGGTTTAACGTATTTTCAGTGTGCATTATAAATCAATCTTAATACAATACTTTTATAAAGGAATCATGCAAAATGCACTTTACCTGGTAGTAAGTGTAGGATTGTCCCTTGTGTTTTAAGGAAGAGCATAACAGTGGTGGTTTTCTTGTGTAGGATGAAATATCTTAGGTTGTAAATGCCTATCATAATTTTATCCTGTCTCCTTTTAAAATACAACAGTGCTTTGGTTTATAGATCTAAATTTTAAACGCCAAACAAGGTGTGTAGGCAAAGGCTTTGTGATATAAATGCCTGTTGTATGCCTGCTTTGAGCTTAGGCAAGCAGCACTTTTGTCTTCATATGGAGGCATTTGTGAATGGCTGTCTGAATCTTAAACTGAACTTTTGAGGGAAGGAGTGTGTCAGGCTCAGGTGGAAAAGAAACAGCTGTGCTGAGTATGAGGGCTTCCTACTTCTTTATTCCTATACAGGAACTTGCACCAGTTTGTGTGGATACTGTTTACCTGATATCTTAACCAGAAGCTGAATTTAGCAGTGGAAACAATCTACCAGCAAGCGAGACTTTTGAGGCTGAAATACTATTATCTGAATAAAGGCACAACAAAATGCTATTACAAGGTTACTGGTGTCAGATCTGGTGCACTCATAGGAACTCTTCTTGCCTTTGATATGTAGGGGTAGGGGACACCAGCTCATGTGGAAAAATAATGCTCAGGATTTATGCCTTCAATTTTCATTTAACACTTTGGAAATCCTCTCCAAAGACTATAGTAAACTATATTTTTCCTAGCACTAACATTTCAGACAAACTGAAAAATGGCAGGCCCATTCTTGAAGACAAAAAGTGGTGGGTTCTTTGTGTCCCAAATGACTGTATTTCTCGGTAGCTGTTCTGGGTCTTGGATAATAGATCAATATATTCACCCTTCCAAATAACATTAGGTTATTTCAGAATATACTGAAAGATAAGCGTGAACATAAAATCTCATGAGATACTCCACCATCTCTCTGTCAAACATTCCACCCTACCTGCATATTTCTTCATGTTATTGGCACACCAACAACTTTACTTAAAAAAAGGAGTCCAAAGAAAAATACTGCTCCTAGATCTCATACATTTGCTATTTTGTAAGTGAAAAGCAGGAACAGATCCATCTTGTTGCATGTGTATAAAAATAAAGAACGAAAATTGAAGCCCAAATGCATTATTAGAATGTGTATTTTCTAAGGGACTCTCCAGAGGTAGCTTTGTGATCCAGTAGGTCTTTGATCTGCAGTTGGTCAGCTGTTATTCCTGTGGTTGTGAGAGCTGTAAAGTACTACAGACTCAAGCATCGCTTACTCAAGAAAAGGAGCACCATTTTAACAGTTGATTATTAGTGACCAGTTTAGTTGAACTGGTGCTGACCAGAGTTTAGCTGAAAATTCAGACAGAGATAAAGAATATGTCTCGCTTTAGTGAACTGAGGCTTATATCTGTCCCTTGTACATGCTGAACCTGCTTTGGTCTTGTTTAGTCTCTGTGGCCATCTTGTGGTATTGGGAATTTATATAAGTCTCTTGACTGAATGGACATGATCTATCCCTCAGACAGGGGCATTGATTATCTCTGAAAGAAACCCTAGCATCTTTCCTGCTGTGCTGTGAGGCAGGAATGAGTAAAATGGGAGGAAATAAAATCCTCAGGGTTCCAGTAAGAGTGGAAGGGACACTCCAGAGGGAAATATTGGCTTCTGTTGGACAGCAACAGCTCAGTTAATGATCTGCACACTATTTCTGGCCTTATTAGAACATGTTTTCTACTGTCAGGCTCACCCACCCTCTCTTCTGTGTCAAAAGATTCAGAAAATACCACCAGGGGAGCAGGGAAACCCTAATTATTTTTTATGATTAAAAAATATTCTGGGCCTGGCTATGTACAGGTTTCTCTATCAGAAACTAGATTTAAGGGGAAGAAATAAGGCATAATTTTAAAAAATCAAACTGATTCTGACATTTTAAGCTGTTCTTGAGAGTAAAAACTGCAGAAACTAGATTTAAGAGGGAGAAATAAGGCATAGTTTTAAAAAATCAAACTGATTCTGACATTTTAAGCTGTTCTTGGGAATAAAAACTGCTTAAGTAGCTTAACCTCTACTATATGTCTTGTCATGACCCAAAAGGCATGATTGTGTGTGTGCTTCGGCACCAGAATTATCCCCGCCAAGTTGCAGAGCATTGCACGGGAGAGTTTCCTGTTGCAGAGGAAACCCCGGTGCAGGGACGAGTTTCCCGCCTTTTCTGCAGCTTCTTTTGCAGAGTGCATTGCTCATGTTGTGAGAAGAATGCACGGTGCAAAAGAGTTCCCGCCACCGGTATGCAAATTCGTTCCCCGTGATTGGCTAGTGTTAAATTATTCACACGTGGCAGCTAACGATTGGCCTGTTAGCCGTATAAAAGGCTTGAGCGGTTTCCGCCCAAGCCGAAGAGGACTCCACATCCATCTCGTGGGGACTCTGGGTACACGGCAGGGTAACAGAAACCCTGTGTGAGATCCAGAGGAGCTTGGCGGCCTGATCCACCGCCCACCTCTTCCCGTCTTTGAACGCGACTTTTATAAGACATATTTACGATTTCTATTTTGGTGGCTCGTTCAGCCAGAGCATCCAAAGCTCTGCACCGTGGAGCCTAGCAACCTCCACGAGACCGTCTGTGTTGTCTGTCTGTAACTGCAACTCAATCAAGTTTTCCTGCCTACACCCCTGCCATCTCGGTGTAAGTAAACAATCTTTAAAACTACCGATACGCGTTTGTGCCTAATTCCAGCTCGACGGCCTTCCCTCTCCAACCCGGCGTGCCCGGGCTGCTGGCCACAGCCCGCATGCAGC
>NW_005841860.1:2170578-2176541 GCF_000455745.1 Alligator sinensis | reverse complement strand
CCAAGCCGAAGAGGACTCCACATCCATCTCGTGGGGACTCTGGGTACACGGCAGGGTAATGGAAACCCTGTGTGAGATCCAGAGGAGCGTGGCGGCCTGATCCACCGCCCACCTCTTCCCGTCTTCGAGCGCGACTTTTATAAGACGTATCTACGATTTCTATTTTGGTGGCCTGTTCACCCAGAGCATCCGGAGCTCTGTACCGTGGAGCCTAGCAACCTCCACGAGACCGTCTGTGTTGTCTGTCTGTAACTGCAACTCAATCAAGTTTTCCTGCCTACACCACTGCCATCTCGGTGTAAGTAAACAATCTTTAAAACTACCGATACGCGTTTGTGCCTAATTCCAGCTCGACGGCCTTCCCTCTCTGACCCAGCGTGCCCAGGCTGCTGGCCACAGCCCGCATGCAGCGCGAAAAAGGGCTCGGGTTGCTCCCGGCCTGTACATGTCTATCCTGCCTTCCAATGCACAGTGTGCACATTGTGCGCTGTTTATACTTTTTTCCTATTTACTTCCTGCCAAATAATGCATTTTAACATCAGAATAAAGATTAAGATAACTTGCATGCAGGATAATACATTCAGTTACATAAAAGCATTTAGCTTAAAAATTCAGCTATAAGCTATATGGTCTTCATTTCACTGTAATAGAAATGCTAATTTTTGTCAAAGTTAACTTCAGCAGAATTAGTCCTTTCTGCAGGAGAAGTCTTGCATTTTCCCTAAGAGAAGACTGTTAAAAAACGATTATATTTAATAGATTACTTTCACAAAACCTGTAAGGACTGAATGACTCTGGTGGTCAGACTACTGTTATACATTAGGCACAACATGCACACTTTGGCTAACACAGTTTTAAAAGTTGCAAGAAACAATTAAGCTTCTTCATGGAACCAAACAACTGAAAAAATAGCAGCCTCCACCATCAGCCACAGTAAAGCTACATATTAAATACATGGACACAGAGTGGTTTTGCCATCTATTGTTTTATTTTGTGTCTGTCATAGAGGAAGAAAAACTAGTAGACTTGAAGGAGAAGGCAGCATACAAAACCTGAGGCACTATGACTATGGGCCTAAGGAAAACAGAGAGAGCAAAGGGAGCTTTTGATACTGAGTGGAGGCTGAAACCCACGAGCAAGACACTGTCTCTTGTTTGATAGTTGCTGTGGTCAGGGAAGCAAGATTTTGTGCATTCTTTGTAAATAGGCTTTCATAGAAGAAACACCTGGCTCCAACACCAGTTACCCTCCTCACAGAAATAAATGGAAGTACCTCAGATTTGGCTAACCTAGGACATTAGTCTCTTTGCTTTGGAGGCTGTCTCTTCAGATTAGGCTAAGGCACATTGGCAAGGCATTATATGGAAACCATGATTACCATTGCCTGTACTTCAACTGCACCATAGATTAATTCAGTCTCCAGACCTGCCATTCAACATCTTTGAAGAATATGAAATTCACACAGAAAGATACTGGTACATATGCACATGTTAAAAAATGCAAAGTTAACTCCATGTTGTAGCTATTTTTATCATTAAACAGTTTTTTAAAATTTGAATTAGGGCTTCTGCTTACTGAATCAGGCTTTCAGCTCCTTCATCACAGAAGAGACAAAAATGTTCTAAGTTGAAGCATAATGTTCTGCTCTCTGCTAGTTCCCCCCAAGAAACAACTATCATGAAATTAGTTAGTTTGCTCTTGTTAGCTCCCTTAGGCTTAATTATTCAACAGGCCTTGAAAATATCAAATGCTTTCATCACGTTGTGAAGAGTGAAAGGAAGGCTTCCTAAGGTTTTGCATTTAGCAATCTTGTTAGCAATAGCATCTCCTTTCTAGTTAAAACAAAATGCTGCTGGAAATGGCTTTAAAGAATATTTTAATACATTTAATTTGTGTCTTTTTCTGAAGCTCTTTCTGGCTCACCTAAATGAAAATATCTTAATTTGATAGGCAACAATGGAACTGACTTGTCCTGAAAAGTCCATATAATTTTATTGTGTTTTCGGTAGTCTTAAAGAAACATACATAACTCCCAAGGAAGGGAAAACACTGCCATCCTAACATAACTGAGTAAACTGTTGAAATCCCTGAGCCAAATTTAGCCTGTTTCATGGACACACAATTCCATCAATATCAGTGCAGTTATATTTGATTGCACTAAGGTGAGTAAAGTCCAGTTCAGTCCAAAATCACAGCTCTCCTGGTAAAAATTACAAGTATACAGGAGTTCACACAGTTTCTCCTAGAAAAAAATGGTGGTTCCAAGAGAAAAAATAACTCATTTCTGACCAAGTAAACGTTGCTCCTGGAGAAGTTTCTCATGGAAAATGAACACTTGTACACTTCCCTGTTACTTGACTCCTTCCAGAGACCAAGAGGAGTTGAGCAGTCGGGAAGGGCTTCCATGACTTCCCAAGACCAGAATCACAAAGACCTTGGGAGGGCATGGGGAGCAGCTGCTGCTCACTTCCTCCCAGTCCCAGAAGAAGTCAAGTGGCAAGAAAGGCTCCCATGCCTTCTCCAGACTGTGGTTACCCTCTCTGTGGGTTGAGAAGCAAAAGAGAAGGTTGCTAGGCTGCTCCTCTACTCAGCTCCCAGCCACTGAGAGCCTTGCTCCCCGCCTCTTTCTCAGCCCAGGGTCCCCAGTCTTTGGAGCTGGTGGGGGACTGGCCTCACTGTCCCAGTCCCCACAAGAATAGGAGAACTAGAGCAGCCACTGCTTTTCCTAGGATGACCAGGATCACCCAGTCTTGGGAAACATGAGGAACAGGGAGAGAGCACAGGTGAAGAACACCTGTACTGCTCCATCTTTTGGAAACATTTCTAGCAGTAGAAATATAGTACTCATCTCATTTTGTTGTTTGTGCACTGTTTCAAACTGAAATATTTTCTCTGGCATTGTCATTATAGCTGTCTACTGGGGAATGCTTTAGAAAATGTCATGGATTTGGGTACGATAAGAATGTAAAATGTATGTAAAAGCCACAGCATGATGTCTTTCTGCTTTACTGCACCTAAATTGCCCTTCTAATGATTTATCCTGTGTTTGGAATTTCACAAAGCTAATCATGTGACATTGATAAGGTAAAGACCTGTGTATTAACTTGTTGCATCATGGAAGACTTCATCACTAGAACCACAATATAACATAAATACAGTACAGCTTTCAGCCATACACAATAAGGTTGAATTTGCAACTGTAGTATGTCCTTTATTTAGAGATTCCCCCTGTTTCCCCCTACCTGCTTTTGTTTTGATATCATCTCAATCCATTGGGATTGTGCTAGGAATACTGATTCTATATCGTATGTCAGCAGAATATTTTATACGTTCTTTATTTGATACGAGAAAAGGAAAACCATTGGTCTGATGCATACATTTCTTTTTCATCCATAACCTATTTATATAGAGATCTATGAAAAAAGTCAGAGTACAACCAAAGGATAAAGTATCACACTCCAATTTACTGGTAGATCTTGCATGCATGTTCTGCTCTCCTTACTACACCTGTGTAAAATTTCAACTGATGTTCATGAAAGATCCATAACTTTATGGGGAGCAGCTATCAGCTTCAGGTTGCACTGTGCAGTTTGCAATTTGTTGAATTTCAGTAAGCATCGAATCCCTTTCCTTCTCACAGAGTTAATTAAAGAGAAAAGAAAGAGCAAAGATAGAAAATGCAGCTTGTGCTTCTGATGCTGACTCTCATGAGGCTAAAGTGTTAGACTTCAGAAGGGCCAACTTTAGTAAACTTAGAAGGCTAGTTAGTGATGTGGCGGAACTCAAGAGCATCAAGCAAATGGGGGTCAAGGAGGGTTGGAGGTATCTCAAGGGAGTAATCCTTGGGGCACGAAAGGAGTCTATCCCCTTACACAGGAAAGGGGTTAAAAAAACCCCCTTGACTGAACAGGGAACTCCAGAAAAGACTGGGGGCAAAGAAGGCGATTTATAGGCAGTGGAAGCAGGGGGCAGCCACCAAGGAGGAATATACCTCCCTGGCACGCTATTGCAGGGAATCAGGCAGCCCAAAGCAGGACTGGAGCTTAGGCTGGCTACAAGTAAGGACAATAAAATGTCCTTCTACAGATACATAGCGAGCAAAAGGCAAGCACAGAGTAACATAGGGCCCCTGCAGGACAAATCAGGACAGTTGGTGGTTGACGCGAGGAAAAAGGTGGAGCTCTTCAATGAGTTCTTTGCTTCAGTATTCCTAAGTACTGACCAAGACAATTCCCCTACCTTGAGCATAGACAGATGTCCAAAAGGCACCAGACTGCCAAAGGTTAGCGCTGACTTAGTTAAGGAGCCCATGGAAGGGCTAGATGAGTACAAGTCAGCCAGCCCAGATGACCTCCATCCACAGGTGCTGAAGAATTGGCCAGTGTCATAGCTGAGTCACTAGCACAGCTGAGTGAGCACTCATGGTGCTCCGGTCAGGTCCCTGAGGACTGGAATAGAGCCAATGTGGTGCCCATTTTTAGAAGGGGAGAAGGGATGAGCCAGGTAACTTTAGACCAGTCAGTCTTACCTCTATCCCTGGGAAAATACTAGAAAAAATCATCAAAGAGCGTATTTGTGAAAGCCCAGCAGGGAAAACAATGCTGAATGGAAACCAGCACGGGTTCATCACAGGTAAATCCTGCCTGACAAACCTTATAGCTTTTTATGACCAGGTCGCACACTGCCTCGACACAGGAGCTGAGGCTGATGTCATCTACCTGGATTTTAGGAAGGCCTTCAACACAGTTTCACATCCTATTCTCATAGGGAAGCTAGCAGGTCATGGAGTGGCTGCCTAAACAGTCAGGTGGGTGGCCACCTGGCTTAGGGACTGCACCCAGAGAGTGGTGGTGGACGGGTCATTCTCGGCCTGGAAGGAGGTGGGCAGTGGGGTCCCTCAGGGTTTGGTCCTTGGACCGGTGTTATTTAATATCTTCATCAGTGATTTGGACAAGGGTGTGGAGAGCACCCTCTCCAAGTTCAGGGATGATACCAAGTTATGGCAAAGTTAATGTGCCAAAGGGCAGGGAGCAGATATAGGCCGATCTGGACAGGTTGGATCAATGGGCAAAAAGAAATAGGGTGCAATTCAACAAAGATAAATGTAAGGTACGCCACCTAGGAAGGAGGAATCCCCAGCACACCTATAGGTTGGGGGATGACCTCCTCAGCAGCTCAGCAGCTGAGAGGGATCTTGGAGTTATAGTTGACTCCAAGATGAACATGAGCCACCAGTGTAACGAGGCCATGAACAAGGCCAATCGCACCTTGTCATGCATTAGCAGATGCATGACAGATCAAGGGAGATGATGCTCCTCCTCTATGAGGCATTGGTCAGGCTGCAGTTGGAGTACTGTGTCCAGTTTTGGGCACCACACTTCAAGAGGGGCATGGAGAATATGGAGAGGATTCAGAGGAGGGCCAGTCACATGATTAGTGGCCTCCGTGAAAGACCCTATGAGGGGAGGTTGAGAGATCTGGATCTCTTCAGCCTTCACAAGAGATGTGTGAGGGGAGGCCTCACCAGAGAGCCCCTAGGAGTAACTAGGAATAATGGGTGTAAACTAGTAGAGAGTAGATTTAGGTTAGATGTTAGGAAAAAAAAAAATTATAGTAAGGGTGGCCAGAATCTGGAAAGGGCTTCCAAAAGAGGTAGTACTTTCACCTAACTTGGAGGTCTTTGAGAGGAGGCTTGACAGTCACCTGGCTGGGGTCATCTGACCTCAGTCCTCTCTCTTGTCAGGGGCAGGGGGTCGGACATGATAATCCATTGTGGTCCCTTCCGACTCTACAATCTATGAATCTATGCATGGTCTCATCAGTTTAAGCTTGGGACATGGCAAGCTCATGCCAGAATCAGGCTGTCCCTGAGTATTCAGATTCTTTTCTCTGCACAGGTGCTAATTGTTTCCCATGTAGAAGAACTCCTAGATTCAGAACTAACTCAGGAGAAGTTCTTTCCC
>NW_005841860.1:2167404-2170547 GCF_000455745.1 Alligator sinensis | reverse complement strand
CTTTCCCTAGAAATGTTTTGAAATTTTGGAAATTAAGAGAATGGCTAGTATATAGATCAAGCCAGAAAAAAAATGAGCAAGGTAATGCCTTGCACTGTTATCTCCCATTCAAAATTATAACATAATTTGTACTTTCACCAGTTCATTTTCCTCTGAAAACAATATTAGGGAAGCGTAAGAAACCCAAAAAAAGAGAAAAGCCCAGTCATCAAGCAATGAGAGTTTTCAGGGTCCTAGAACCTAAGGATTCCATGATAAGAACTGCCAAAATTGACTCAGCAATGACATCCTAACTGTACGCATTTCTTTCCAGAAGACCCCACTGACAAGAAAATATAAGGATTTCCACGCTTTTCTTCTTTTAATGAGAAGCATATATTTTGCTACAGCCACAATATCCTGCTATAATAACTTTAAGAAAATCTTTCCTCCTGTGAACCATGATGGATTCAAGTCAATATTGAATAAAATATTTCTCACAACCTCGTTCTTGCTGGACATATGTGGCTTGTCAAGAGATCCATGACAGCAGAGTAATTCTTCCAATGTCAACTGCAGCTGCAGTTTGGACAGTGGGTAATTATTCTTAACATGTCCTTTATGCCTCCCATTAATGGGGCAGTTTATTCCACATTTTAACTGTATGGGTCACAGGCATGTCCAGAAAATTTCTCAGCACAGATATTTTTTGGAGCTGTGGGCTCCTCCACTGCTCCATCCTCAAATAAAATCCTCTTCAAGCCCAAGAGATGACAAATATCAAATTTAACCTAAAGGAAGACCCTCACCTCCTAGAACTCTAGGGGCTGTAAAATACTGCCCCATACAAAAACAAACAAAAACTGCATGCTTTCAGGCAGTTCAGGACCATTTGGGCTGTCACCTGGAGCTCTATGCCAGTCTGGGTCCTGCATGCACGGAAGTAGCCTGACCTGACAGCGAGTGGTGAGGGGCCCCAGGTGACAGCCCAAATGGCCCCAAGCTGCCCGAAACATGTGGTGCCATTCCGGGATGCACCTGCATGATGTGGCAGAGGCAGCGCAGGTGCCAGGCAGCTGGGGCCGACCTGTGCTGCCCCCTGCTGCCCTGTACCACACAGGGGGGTGTTGTGCCATGAGGCCTTGAGTGCCCCAATCACCGCTGCTGCTAATGGTGGGCTGGAGGCGGTGCAGGGGGCTGGGGTCATGCAGAGGGGTAGGGGGGTGGGCAAGGGGCATGTGGCCCCTGTGGGAGGCAAGCAGGGTGTCCACCTCTCCCAGGCTACACACCCATATTCCCCCACACCCTCACGAGTCCTTTCCTCCTCCTCCAGCCCCCCCGACCCCCTATTTTCCTGAAACAACCCAGGTCCAGGTCACTGTATCCTGCACCTCTGTTTGCCCTACATTGGCAGGCACCATGGTGCAGCATCGGGGCAAGGGTCAGCAATAGAGATGCTCTGACTGATTACCAGAGCATCTCTGTGGAAGACCCAAGCCTCCAGTTGTCTTAGGGCATGATCAGAGACCTTGTCCTGCCCTGCTTTTTTTGCCCAGGTTTTACTTTGGTACCTGGATGTCCAGGTACCAAAGTTTGACCTCCTGCTGCAGGGTAAGGAATGTTTTGCAGTGCAGGGAATGTTATTTTGTTCCCGGTATGCGTCTTATGGCATCTCAAACTCCTCTGAGATGCCACAAGCACATGTGCGCTTGTCTGGATGCGCCCATTTAAATTAATGTTTAACCATGCTGGTGGTTTTATATATTAATATGTCTAATATATTATGAATAGAAAGGGCTCTTCCTTTTTTGTACTGTGAAAGGCATTGAATTGTTTCTGTGTGTTTTTGCGTGTTATTAAAATGCTTTTGTTGATCTCAGCTTTGTATTGAATCTCAGTAATCAGTGTTATTCATTATGTTAAATCTGAGCAGAAGTGCTATGGAGTAAACAAAAAATGTTATACTTCTTATGACCTTGCCACACATTCAAATTAAAGCTGGAGAGAAATGAGCTATAAAATTGTTCCACATTTTAAAACACTAACTTTGTAGCTGATTGGGTCTTTTTATACCTTGATGGACATTTTTATGGTGTGATAATTACTTTGCACAAGTGGCCAGTCTAAATATATTGCACGATTAACTAGTTGATTGTGTGATAAGTACTTTGCAGGTGTGGCCAGTCTTACATTGTGCATGTGGCTGGTCTGAATTTATTGCATGATTAACCAGTTAATTGTATAATACATGTAACATGACAGGGACCGCAATGTATACATTTTCAAAAGCTCAGGTCCTATGTAGGCACTACCCACAATAACCTTTGCACATTATCTTTGCAGGATTCACTCCTTCAGAGCTCAGTATTTTGAGATACTCATCATGATCCTATTCTACATGTGAGATCTAGATCATATTTACCTTTCCTTTGCTTTCTAATAGTAATTTTAAAACTTCTATCTTTGACACATATTCTCATATTGGTTAGGATTAATTGCCTTCAAATAATCATAAATTCATATATGCTGTTTGTCAATATGCCTAGAGTATTTTTTCTGCTATTGAAGGCTGTGACAGGGTGTCTAAAGCACCCTGCCATGAACAGAGTCAAGAAAGAATAAAAGAAGAAAACTTACCTCAAGGAGCCGGGAGCACCACAGCAAACCCCACCACAATCAGAACAAACGGAGAAGTCAGCTGAGGCCGTGGCAGATCAAAGGCTGCCATGGCAGACCTAGCTGCCGGAATCCAAGTGTGGGAAAAGAAAATCCATGTGGGACGAGTACAAAAGAGTGGACCCAGATGGAGACCAGGAGATTTAAGGGATGCTGAGGGAGCATCCCGAGGCGGGGGGAGGCAGAAAAAGAAAGAGAGCAGGGAAGAAAAGGAGAGAAGTGGAGAGAACAGATGAGAGGAGGAGAATGGATAGAAGGCCAGAGGGAAAGCTCTGGCCCTGCGATTTACCAGGCAAGCTCTAGCCGAGAATTGGAGTCTATGAAGAGGCTTGAGTGGCCGGTGAGTCCGATCCCGGGGGGTGAAGGGAACCACTCCAGGGACCTAAAGCAAGAAGGCAAAGGTGACCTTATTCACTGAGAAGGGGAAGAAGAAGAGAGAGTTGACCCCAATCACAAGAGAGTGATGAGGGTAGAGACAGAGAGAGAGA